>NW_028324300.1:34295185-34517685 GCF_058129835.1 Hydra viridissima
TATAAATTTAGGGGTGACTTAATTTTTTTAAATGATTTATGTAATTGTAATGATGCAACAACATACTTGCTGTATATTAGGGGGAATAACTCGAAAAATCCAAAAATGTGACATCACTGGTTTTCCCCTTGCACACTTCATATATTTTAAATGTTAAATATATTTTAATCTTCAATGTAATCACTATGTTATTGGTGTTGTTTTTTTTTTTTACAGAATTTCACTCCAGGGGTATTAGTGAAGAAAGGTATCATTGATGCTGCATACTTTTATTGTGGATTGTCTTTTTGGTACTGGAATGATATGCTGGGTGTTTACAAATCTCAGGTGATTAAAATTTTTTATGAATGCTTCAGTATATGTGGTTATTTTAAGGTTTTTTTTTTTTTTTGCTGGATATAACCAAACTTTTACAAAAGGTCATTTCTTAAATTTAGGTCACTCAGTACAAAATTAATTACATTTAAAATTTGTGTTTTTTGGCCAATCAGAAATTGCTTTGTGTTTTGTTTATATTCTTTATTTCTACATGAATTATAGATTAGCTCAAAGTTATTCTGAAAAAGTAATTAAATGTGGGTTTGAAAATGTAAAAAGTTTTAATTTTTACTTTATTTAAAGTTAAATTTTAAGCTTAAAAGAGTCTAAAAAATAATACTTATTCCAGGCCTTAATTTTTCTCTGAAAGGCCCTGGGTATAAACATAACATAATCTTAGTCATCAAAAAGTTTTATTATTTAATTAATTTTTCAGATTGGATTAAAACCAGAACCAAGAAAGCCAATTGCAGAATCTGTGACCTTAGATTCAAGTAAATGTTTTTGTTATTATTTTTTTAATTATATGAATGTAATGTAAGCATCTTTTTTAATGTGTGTAAGATGCTTCATAAACTTGTAAATTGATACTTTTGAAAGGTTTTTGCAACTCAAATCCAGAGTTTATGGTTATACCTGTTCTAGTTGGCAACCTTCAGAAAACAGAAGATTATATCACATTAATAGAAGTACATCCTTATATCTCTTATTTCTTATATTTTTATGTATTATAAATCTTTAGCTAAAATATTTGTTAAAATTGATTGAACTTTTTTTGGGTTCCTTAGGAATTTCGTGACTTATGCAATGAGTTTAAGTTGCTTGGTTTACCTAGCTACCCAATGGGTGATCCATTTACGTATTGGGAACAATTTATTTACCTGAAAAAGTATCTCTGCATTGCTTTGGTTGTCACACTCTCCTCTTTGTGGGTGGTTCTTGTTTTTGCCTTTATGAATGTTAGGGCAACTTTTATTGTTGTAAGATGTTTTTCTTGATATTCAATTTTTAAATAAATAGTAAAAGAACATAATATACATAATTTAAAGCTTTCCATTTTCTCTTAGACAATAAAGTTGTTACAGGGTTTAACTTCATTAAGTTACATCATTAAAAATATTTTTTCTTGAAAATATTTTTTATAGATTTTTGTAGTTGGATTAATGTTTTTTGAACTCTATGGCTTTATTGGGTTGCTGGGTTTACAATTAAATGCTATGACTATAGTAATTCTTATAATGTCGATTGGAGTTGGTGTATCTAATTCTGTTCATACACTAACGGTTAGTAGAAAGTAATAATTTTTTAATGTAAAATCTACTTTAAAAAATTAGTTTTTTTTTAAAGCAAATTTTTCTTTAAAAAATAATTTTTATTTATGTTTTTTAAAAGTTAATAATTTTTGTTTTTGTTCTTGAAGAAAAAAAAAAAGAGAGAGAAAAAAAATCCGAAGAAGTTTATTATTCTTCTTCTAATCACAAGTTTTACCTTAAACTTCTTTTGTTGTGTAAAGTTGTATTCATATCATTTTTTTAGTTTTTTTTAAAGAAGTTTTATTTACTTTGCTAAATTTAAGAAAAATAGCAGAATTTCGTACAAATTAATGGTGGAGTATGTATGTAAATGGTGGAGATTGCTAAAAATTCAATTTTCAAAAATTAAAGTTTTTTATTATTTTTGTAATTTCAATATCTAAATCAAAGTTTTTTCTTTAAAAATGTAAAACAAATAAAAAAATATAAAACAAGTAAAAAAATGAAAAATAAGTAAAAAAAAAGAAAAACAAATGAAGGTAAGGGGAGGGTAGAAAAAGAAAATGGTGAAATGTGCAATTCTAGCTAAATAAATGCCTCTCAGACAGCTGCCAATTATAACTTATGTTATATATTTCTCCATCTAAGCATCTAAACATTTCTGAATTTGCTTCTTTCAAATAAATGTATACCATAAAACAGGTTTACTTTGATTAATGTTGTATTGCAGAAAAAAAGGTTTTTGAAATTATTCTACAAACCATGCAACTTTTCTGCTTTAAGTAAAGATCCTGTCTGATTGTTCTGACTAAAAATCAGTCTTTAAATTTATAAGCTTTGTTAAAAAGTTATTTTGAAAGTTGACTGGATTGCAGAAAACTATTATATATTACTAGGGTTATATTGTTTTTAAAACTTTTTCATAGCTTCGTTCTTCAAAAAGTCCCCTTGGTGAACTTTTGACTTTTTTCAGTTTTGTCATTAAAAAAAACTTTGACAGTTTAATTATAATTTTTTTTTTTTTTTTTTTTTTTTTTTTTTTTTACAGTTTATTTCTTCCAGTTTTTTGTTTCAATTAACTCTTTATTGTCCGCTGATCAGAAGAAGAAAAAAATTTAAAATTTTGAATTAGTTTTATCAAGCAAAGATTAATTTTGTTTGAGTATTAAAAGTTAAAAGAAAAATTAATTTGGATTAAAGCATAACAAATTAAATACAAACTTGAGAAGGAGTAATAAAAAAAAATTAACTTTAAGCTGAACTTATTTAATTTCCATCAGATAAAACGATTTATAAATTTTAATGAAATTATAAGCAAAATCTTTTTAACAAAGAGGACAGATATTTTCTCAAAAATTATTTTTTTAATGACGAAGCTACAAAAAGTCCAACGTTTTCATGAGATGACAATTGGACTTTTTAAAAAAAGTAGGTCTTTTTTTAAAACAAGTTTCTGAAAAATCTAAACATTTTTCAAAAAACGACATATACACTTTTTTTAAATTTTTGATTTATCCAGCTATGTCGTGAACAAACAACTTCGCTTTTATTAACAGGCATTCTTGAATACCCCTGGAGATCGAAACGAACGTGTGCGAGGAGCACTCGAAATAACTATGGCGCCAATTTGTGACAATTATGTGTCGATATTTCTTATGCTGGTTCTGTTATCCACGTCGCCGTTCGATTTTGTTGTCAGGTAACTTTGTAATTAAGTAACCAAGGTAACTAAGTTCTCTGATCAATAGTGAAAAAAATTTTAAACAGTGTTTAAAGATGTTTTTGAGAAACAGATGACGGTGGTGGTAATTTTTCTTTTAAACATTTTTTTACTTTAGGTATTTTTTCCGCCTGCTTTTATGCTTGCAATGCACTGTTGTTTTTAATTCGCTTTTTGTTTTACCCACAATTCTGTCATTTTTTGGTCCTTGCCCTGAGGTAAGATGTTTGCTCTTTATTTCGTACTTGCATGCAACATAGTTCTCAGTTGCTGTAAGGACTCCTTCAAATTGGATTTTTTTTTTCCTTACTTTGTATTTTATGTTTTTCTTAGGTACAAAATCGCTGCATACGTCCTACACTAAATCCAACATATCATATCCCAATTTCAATTCAAATCAACACTCATCACAATTCTGCAGTGCCGCCATCTTCATGGGAGTTGATTCGTTATCGTCGAAAAACATTGACACCAATCCAAGAAATTTCAGAAAGATCTTCATCAGCTGGAATGACAGAAAACTCTTTAGACGATAGTTCAAGACCCCCTACTCCGTTCAGTATGCCAAGACCAAGCAATAATAATGGAGAGTCGTGCGATGAACAGCAAATTAACGAACTTCCTGAAACCAATTTATCGAACGTTGGCAGATATCAAGCAGAAGCATGGCATCATTTGCCGAAGCTCGTTAAAGATAATGATAACGATAGCCCCATCAATAATGTTTTAAAAAATCATCCTGCAAAACCCAAAACGTTTTCACCGCGGACTAACGAAGATGGTTCAACATCTTCGAAACACAACTTAAATTACCTTAATGCACCAAATTACCAGAGTGCGATGAATTTTCGTAAATTGCCTAGTCGTTTTCAGGTTACAAAAGAAAAAGCCGAAGAAGGCTTTAAAAAAACAAACGATGTAAATGACGTTCAAAATTTTTATAACCCAGGATGCGGAGAAAATAGCTCTCGTGTAATTAATGTACAATCATCAAATACCACGTTTTCAACGAATATAAAAGCAACTTTTTCGTTTGATATTAAAACGTCGTGCGTTGATGACGGTTTACCATGTGTTGCGTGATTATGATTTTAAGACCATTGTTTATATATGTAAATATGAAATTTATTTATTATTTATTACTTTTTTAAAAAATGTTTCTGGAAATAAATATTTTTCATTGTTTTAGTGTTTCCCAACGTTTGGACCCATAAGGCAGTGTTTCCCAACGTTGGACCCACGCCCCAGAGATGGGCAAATGTTAACTATATAGCGACTTAACTTTCTTAAGTGAACATTTCAATTTTTTAACATAAAAAAAATTCTGTATATGTTACTTGGGGGATAAAATAGGTCGGGAAACATTAGTATAGAACCTCGCTACTGATAAATAATAAATAACGATCTAATAAATAACGTACAAGCTTATAAATAATAATAAGTCTACCGTGCGTCTAGCCTATTCTGTATCTATATTTATCGCGTCTAGTCTAAATCGTGTCTGTTTATTTAAAAGGGCTTTATCGTAGAGTTAATAGAAAATATTTAATATAGTAAAAATTCAAAATAAAAATTTTTCAAATTTTAAGTTTAAAAAAAAAAAAAAAAAAAGCCTCTTTTTTTTGAAAGTTAAAAATTTGAAAAAAACAAAATTGGAATAAAGTAAGGAACTAGAATTTAATAATTTTAGTTTTTTAATAAAATTTAAGCAAAACTTTCAAGACATTCAGTGAACTAAAATAACGTAACAACACAAATCCTTGACATGAGGAAGTATTAAAATGAAGCAGTCAGAAAATGTTAAAATGAACATTCATCCTCAAAACTTATTTAGTAACTAACAAAATTTACTTCTTAAAGTACCTTTTGTTTGCTACTAAATACGTTTTGACTGTTTCGTTTTATCGGTCGCATTTAACAATTCAAGTAAAATACTAAAAAACGTATCTCTTTTTTTAGTACCTTGAAAAATCTCCAGAATTGCACAATTATTGCAATAACATTTATAAAGAGAATAAAATCCTAATAATATTGTGGGTGACTTTAAATGTTGCAATTTTAATATAGCAAAAATGAATGGTGGAGATTGCTAAAAATTCACAAGAAGAAACCTTCAATTGCTCGATTAAAAGGTGAGATACCACACAAAAAAAAACAAGGAAACTTTGAATTTTTTTGAGTTTTTCAATTTTGTATAAAACATGTGTCAAATTAATCAAAGAACATTTAGCCAAAGTTTCAGAGCTAAATAATTTATCTTTCTTAAGATATAAATGAATGTAAATTATGTAAATAATATTTCAAGAATTTTTCAAAGCTGTTTATCTCAGTTCGCATTTTTTCGTTTTTGCTTAAACTTCAAAACACAGTTTCTTGAGTTAGCAATGTTCATTTGATCTGAAATTTTCAGCACTTACTCGAAATACCTATAAAATTCATTTAACAAATGGATTTTTTTTATGATAAGCAATTTTTTTTTTTAGAGTCAAATTTCTCTTAAACGTCTAAAAATAAATAAAATATGACAAAAATCTACATAAATCATCATTTAGTTTAATATTTTAAAAATTTATCTGTTAAATGTAATAAAATTGTGTTTAGAGTAAGTGTACAAAATTTCAGGTCATATGATAATGGCTAGCCTTTGATATTATGTTTTGAAATTTAGTCCAAAAACGCTTTTTTTAATAGTTTTTCCGCCATTATGGTCCTAATGCTAATTAAAAAAAATTTTTTTTTTGCTTTTTTTTATTTAAATTTTATGAGTAAATAATATTCAAAAGTATTTTTATTTTGGAGGTTTATTTCATTTTTATATTTATTTGGTGTTGTACCACCTTAACATTTGTTAAATGGCAGTTTCATTTAACCTATAGGCCAATGAAGTTGATAAATAGTATACCTGGCTACATTGAGATTTTTCAATAAGCAGACACCTGCTTATTCATTATCACTATTACAACGTGATACATAGCATTTGATTGTTCATTTATTTAATAAAAATTTTTAATGTACCAAGATTAGCGATAAAGATAGAATGTCGCTATATGTTTAAGCTGTAACGGAATTATTCAATACAATCTAAAGGCTTGTTATTTCTAGAAGGCCGAGAAGTTTAATCGCTTTTATCGCATATACTGCTGCCTGTAGTTTTACTTTTAGCACAAATTACTATATATCAATTGCAATGGTTGTGAGCAAACTTCGTTATTTACTAGGGGAGACGAGACGATGGCACAAATATTAGAAGATCGGACTATTAATAAGGCCACTTTTTTAAATTACTTTATTTAACATATGCAATGACAATTACAATAATGTGCATATTGACTAATTTTAAAAAGAGAAAGTGTTCATAAATATTATGCAAAAATATATATAACTACATATATACATATTATATAAATAACTTTTTTTAAAAACTAAAATTCTAATTTAGGAATCAAGTAAATTCTTAACCTATGCAAACTGAAGTGTTTAGACTTAAAAATATTTAAAAACCAATTTAAGTTTAAAAATAGACAAATCAAAAAATATATAAACATTTAAAAAATTTATATAAATTATTTTTAATTTAAAATAGCTCATTAAAAATAAAATAAAAAAAAGTTTTTTAAGTTAAATGTCTTTTTGAGAGAAACAAACAAAAAAAAAAAACGAGTGAAAGAGTAACGAAAAGCAGTATCAAACTGTGCACATAAGAATCACAAATCTACAATGCTTAATTATTGTCATGATAAATTTTATCTGTTCCTCAAGTATTTTATTCAGGTTTTGTGGGTTCCTTTATTATTTCGGACAAGAGTTTTAGTGTGCGGTCTTGCATTTCAATGTCTTCATTTTCTGCCTGTTTTACATTAACTTCGATTGGATTTAAGTTTGCAGAATCTGAATCATGTTCTCCTTTATATCTGTTGCTAAGTTTGTTTGCTTGTTCCAAATTATGTCCGTTGTTTAGATTATTTTCTATTTTTGACACCTGAAACTTTTCATTTTCTTTTAGATTGAATTCGCTTGTCACTAAAAAAAATATATTTTTTTCAATAAAAAGAAATTATTAACAGATTCATCTTTTAAAATTTAATTTGTTAAAAAATTTACCATTTTGATGGGTGGAAACAGCAGGAACCAAACTCTTAATAATGGTGTCCTCTAAAAAAAATGATCAAGACTTTTCTTTTTTTTTTTAAATTACATACAAATTGTAAAATTGGTAAACTTTATAAATAAATAATGGCATAAATACTTTAGGAAAAATAATAACACAAAAATAGATAAAAGATTAATTTTGAAAAGTAAAATTTTCATTTAAAAACTTGTTAAAAAAAAAAACAAAAAATAGGAATCTCTGAAAAAAACAAAAAAAAACAAAAACAAAAACAAAAAAATATCACAAACGTGAAAATTAGTAAACTTTATGTAAAAAAAAAAAAAATAGCATAAATATTTTAGAAAAAATATTTATTAACACAAAAATATATAATTACCTTTCTTAATAAAACCTCTGTTGGGAAATAAAACCTTAAAAACAAAAAACAATAAAGGTAAGGGAGCAGAGAAGTTGGGGGGGGGGGGTAAACTCTGCTTTTATAAAAACATTGCCAAATATTTTGTTTTTAATTCAAAAGTAAAATACTTCTTGGTTGATGATGCTTCCAGCTGAAACATTTTTCACTATATCTATACAAGTCTTATTGAGAAAGTCCAGTTCCTAAAATGAATTTTTGTAAAAAAAATTATATTTACTTATGACTATTAATACAAATATAAATATAATTATAATAATTGTTATAATGTAACAACTAATATGTTTCATCCCACATAAAAACGTTATTTTGTAACAAAATAAAAACCATATCAATAAACTTTCAGGGTTTATATACTAAATTTAAGTTAAAAAGATCAACTTTCAACTGCTGAACTTAAATATATGTTTAAAAATTGTTTATATTTAGCTATGTCTCATTTAGCAGTTTACAGAAATGGTTTGTATAATGGTTAACTCATAACCTTCTAAAACTTTAGATAAAAGTTAAAATTTTTACATTAATATTCATAATTTTTGTGTTAAAAAAATTATAAGATACAAACTCAAATTAAATTTTATATTTTTTACTAGTGGATTTCTTTAACTGTCAAACAGGATTGTTAAAAGTTTTTAATTTTTATAGGTTAATTCAAGTACATATTGTGAAAAAACCAATCTTTTTGGTTGCTGCTTCAAAAATAAAATACATGCAAAAATAAAATTTAAAAATAGAATGTATTCTATTAACATACTATAACATACCTTCAAAAAGAAATTAGTGTTATTCTGGATAAGTTCTCTCTGACTTTGTCTAAATACTTCTAAAGTTCTACTTAGTTCTTCGTGCTTCACTAATTTATCTTCATCATTCACAAATGCTTTAGGAGTTGTTGCTAACAAAATACTTGGCATACTTTTGAACATATTTAAAGTAGCCTTAATGAAAGAACCAAATAATAAACTTATATATATATATATATATATATATATATATATATATATATATATATATATATATATATATATATATATATATATATATATATATATATATATATATTCACACTTAACTATAAGATACTTAACGATACATAACTACACATAATTAAAATAAACAACTTTTACATTTAATTACTTACACTGATATTAAGAATTTCCATTTTAAACATATCCACCACATGCTTAAACTCTCCTAGACTACTCTCAAACACTTTACTTGTGGCAGCTAGTTGTTCAATTTCAGATCCAGTGTCAGCCATTCCAGTTTTCAATGTATCAATGTCTCTTATGATTGAGGCCACTTGATTTAACAATGGTAAAGAGATGCTTGTTTGCATTTGAATAGTTGAACTATTAAGTGCATCAATCTATTAAATGTAATAAATTATAATTTAATTTATGTATTTATGTAATATAAGCATAAAGAGTACTTAATATTTAGTAAAACAGCCTAATTAATTTTATCACTAATACTTATATACAGCATTTAAAAAAAATAAACTAAAAAATACATAAATGAAAAATAAAGTAAAATACCTTAAGAGAAAAAGCATTGATTTTATCAGCAAAATTGTTAAAAGCATACTTATATTGATCAAGAATAAGCAACTTATCAGCAAAGTCTTTATGCAGTTGTTTATTTTTCACATTAAATTCCATTTGGATAGCATCAGCTAAGAATTACACATTTATCAAAAATTTGAATACATAAATTTGATAAATGACCAATATTAACTCTTGAAAAATTAAAAACTTTTTAAGATGTATACATACTCACATACCATTTTTTAGTCTTATTTGAAGTACATGAATTTCTTCCTTCATGGAAGAGATACCAGATAATAAAAACATTAGACATAAGCTTGTTGAAACAACAAACAGGGCTAGAAGAAGCGGTGTTACCCAATAGCAAAAGACCTTAAAGCATTTCTTTGTATTTGTTGAACTAAAGTAAAAAATACATAGATAAATAATGAATCATTTAATTCAAACACACACTATTTTCCACTATTGCACAAGTTTCAAGTAATATCAAAAGTAAAGCACTTCAAATATAAACAATTTCCTTGATCATTTCACTATTTTATTTTAAAATTTCATTGTTTTGTTGCATTGTGAACTTTTGTCTTAATTGAAAAAATATTGTAATCATTTTTAACTTTGATAAACAGAAAGTAAGATACTGAAACTTTATACCAGAATGCAAGTTATGTGCATATTATGTTTGTTATACATTTATCACTTTATCATTACATTATTATCACAATATCATTAGATTCTTATAAAACAAAGGTGGATTGGTTAAGTTTTACAAGAAAAATTAAGTTAAAACATAAACCAGAATTCTGTTGATCAAAACTAAAATTGTTATTGAAGTTCTTCATTTTAGAAAAAAATCTTTCGTAGCCCGTAATAATAAAGAAAGGATTCAAAAGTAAATAAGAGCCTTTGTAGTTTAGGTATTTTTTCTATGATATTAAGAAAATACAAGTACTATTTTCTTATCTGCACATTTTACATATGCAAGTATTTTAGTAACTCATCTATTTTATATTACTTATACCTGTTTTAGTAGAGACTACATATAATATATGCACTATAGAACCAATTTTCGAAACCTAACCAGGAAATCAGTAAACTTACCAATAGTGCCGTTCTCTCAATTTTCTCTTTGTAAATGAGGAAAGAGGTCTGATAATTTTTCTTTTTGGAAGCTCAAAAAGTTGCATGGCATCTGAATCCTCTTGAGAATCTGACTCTTTGAAATCGATACCAGATTCTTTTTCATTCTGGTCTAGTATCACACTCATCTTGAACAGTGTTCCCAGAGTTTAAATAAATTTCTTATATTGATATGACCCGGCGCAATGATCATTTCGATTTTTTCCCAACTATTACGTCATTTTATTATCTAACCTCTTGTGATACGAGACGGACAAAAGTTTAGAAACCTTTTCTAAATTAAAGTAAAAGCCTTAGCAGCTGAATATATACAATAGTTGAAATAACATTCATCGTTATCTTACATTACATTAAGTTACATTTGTCTTATAACAAAGGGAAGGCGCCTTTCTTGAGTCAACATTCGCTGTTTTTGTAAAGCATTTAATCAAATTTTAACCGCGATTTTATGATCTAACTAGATTGTTATTTTTTGAAGTTTTTTAGGGTTTTCGATTTTTTTATATCTAAACTCCTAGTTAGAAAATTAGCTTTCTTTAAAGTAAAAATTTTTTTTAAAGTTTTAAATATTTTGTTCAAAAGAATTACATAATGGATGATGAGATTCAATTTATTCAGTAAAAGCGTTAAGTTCAAAAAAGGTGGTGGATGATGGTAGACAGTTGATGCAGGTGGTGGTGTGGTGGATGATATTAGACATTTGATGCAGGTGGTGATGTGGTGGATGATATTAGACATTTGATGCACGTGGTGATGTGGTGGATAAATAAAGGTGGTGGATAATATTATGCAATTATAAAAAATCATTTTTGGTAGTCTTTTGTCAATAGTCAGAAGAGAAAAACTTCAAACCAAACATTTTTTCTTTTTTTAAATAGATGTTTGTCAGAAAGTGGTCCTCTGCTTAAATGATAATTCTGCTTTCTTCAGTTGCACAGTCGATATATAAGATTTCATTCGAATACTTATCATCGAAATGAAAATGCACCAACATTATCATTTTGATAACTAGCATTCGAATGAAATCTTGCATCATATAAAACAACGCAATTAATATTTCTCTAATGATACTCTACTATGCTGTATTAATATAAGCAAGGATTTTTAGTTTTAAATTATTTAAATATTTTACATATATTAAAACATAACATAGAATGTATCAATGTAGACCTTCTGTTTCTCAGATGTTCAAAAGCATAAAACTTTTTTACTGATAATTTCTTTTTAAGATACAATTTAATCTCAGCCATTTTGTTCTACTCTCAGTTTATAATTTATTTCTTAATTAGAGTCAAGGTTTTAAACAAATTACGATAACAATTATTAGTTAAAAAAGATTTATATTTTATTTATCTTATATTACATTTATCTTATATTTAGCTGAATACATTTTTTTTATTTGGGAAAATGGAGATCTTCAAATTCAATTATCAATCTATTAAAAAACCAAAGTATTTTAAAAGCAAATTTAGTTTATCATTTATTGATGGTTTGAATTACTTACCACTAAAAGCTTCTTGCTCTTACCCCCATCGAAAGACCTTTTTCTAAAATTTCAACGTGGACTTATTTGAAAATACTCTATGGTATAAATAATTAAAACATTAATATGCGTTTAACAATAAATATCTTTTAATTTTCTAGTTCTTCCCACGTAGTAGATAACTGAATATTACAAAAAGGAAAAAAAGTTTGGATGACATTCTCTTAAATGCAAAAGGTTTCTGCTAAGATTATTATCGAGTGTAAAGAATTTGTAGCTTCAAAAAAATTAGTTTTTAGTGGACGTTTTGAGCAAATTTAACATTTTTTTGACAAATTAATTTTTTTAATGACAACACGATTGGGGAAAGTTTTCGGAAGATGTGTAAACAATCCACATCTCATTCCAGCTGTCAGAAGCTGTCTCCATAAAAATGACACATTTTTAGTTTATCTCATCGAATAATTAATTCATCAAGGAATTGACGTGGAGTAAATACTAAATCTCTTTCCTAAAAAAATAAAACGCTTAAAAATGTGTAAATTACAATAAATATAAATTATGCGAAAATTAAAAAAAATTTTACACATTAACTTTTTATCATCTCAAAAAAGTAAAAAAAATAAACAAAATGGTGAAAATTTGTCCTCTTCGTCAACAATAAAATGTTACAAGATGACAAAGAGCCAGTTTAACAATAGTACTTCAAGCTCAACTTTATTTAAAAAATGATTAAGTATTCTAAAAAGTAAATTAAGGTGACATTTTTTTTTAACAGTTATTTCCCTAAATCTTAAAATGTATTTTGATATTTAACCGAGTGCCGAAACTAATCGTTAGTATTTCTAGCTCACTTCAATAACAAGTTTTTGCTGGAATTTTTTAACCCTTAGATTAACAATACTTAAAAGCATCCGAGCATTACTTAAAAGCATCCGAGCAAACAATAAAAACAAATTTGATTTTAGTGGATCATTTTTTTAATGTACTTTAATCATGTGACCCAAAAAATTAATACTATTATTTTGTTACGAGGCACAACAAATATTAGCCAATAGTTGGCCTCATTCAACTATGGTATCATAACAAATCATTAAATGAATGCTTTTTTATAAATGTTTAATGATTTTTCAAATTCGCTCCTAAATTTTTTTGCAATACTAAATATACTTATAAGGTACTAAACATATAATTAAGGTTAATTAATAGTTATGTGGGTGGAAAAGGAAAATACGCTTGAAAAGTATTATATTGAATAACATATGATCATTCAATATTTACAACCATTTAATTATATATTTTAATTATAAACAAATGTGTGTGTTTTTTTTTTCGTGTGCCACTTGTTAAAATATTTGGAAAAACTATTTTTAAAAGAGGGGAGTGAGAACATTCCAAGTTAAAACAAAAAGCGGCACCGTAAGTCATGCGTATCTGATTATTTATGCAAAATACTCTCCGAAACCTCTACGTCACTGCTGCTGTTTTTTTAAAAGAAAAAAAAATAGTTTGTTGAAAAAATAGATGTTTGTTGAAAAAAAGGTTTTATTTCTTTTTTTTTAAAAGCTATACTATAGCAAATAAAGAATCTTTCGCATCTAAGAAATCTTTTGACATTAAAGCAAGTATATGTTTAAAGATCGGATTGAACCAAAGGTGCTCCTCAGGTAAGATTTGTCATAACGTCATCAAATTCTATGCAACTCAAATAAAAATAGTAGTTGCACCCACGCTATATTTGAAACTTATTTCTTCTTTTAACTCAACTTTTAACATCAGTCATAACGATCTTAAAAAAACAAAAATGAATAAAACATCACTTTCGATAATAGCCCGCTAACTTCTTAAAATGTGGAGATAGGGATTTCCGAAAAGGAACTTTTCAAAGTAATCTGCCTTCAATATGTCTTTATTATTATTTTCCCTTTTTTTATTCACGAGGCAGCTTTAAAATGAATCTTTTGTTACGGATGAGAAAAACCGATATCCAAAAAATTCTTCAAAAAAACTTTCTCTTGAACATCTTCTTCACAAAGATTTAATCTTCTTTGAAAAAAAATACGCACTTCGAAGAAAATGGATCCTGTAAAAGTTCTGTTAACAATGATCGCTTCATCATCTATTATTGCAAATATTATTGCCTTGTATTGTCTTAACAAAAGAAAACGCAAGAACAACTACATTGTTTTGTGTATGAATTTATCTTTTAGCGATTTAATTCAAAGCTTGTTTGGTTATTTGCCTGCCCTTTTCCTAAACAAGGACTCGAAAAAGGTTTCATTGTTGTGCAAGCTGTCAGCATTTTTTACTGCTTTTCCAGCTTTTACATCAATATCTCTTCTCACTGTAATAGCGCTTTCAAGAATGGCTTTACTTAACTCACCATTTCTAAGCAACCAGGTTGGCTATAAAAAACTATTCAGCAAGTTAGGACTTTTATCATGGATATATTCAATAGCATGGGCTGCTTTGCCTCTATTGGGATTTTCATCGTACACATTGGAAGCCACTTATACTCGCTGTTCGATTAATTGGGTACCAGTAAAGCTTTCTGACAAAATATTTTTGGTACTTTTAGTGGGGTTTTGTTTTTTTATTCCAGTTATCATCATTATTATCTCGTGTTTGTTCACAGGGAGCGTCATGCATTCCAAATTTAAGTACTTTTCGAAAACTTACGGCAGAGAAAACTTGGAAACAAAGCGATATAAAATAAAGGAAAATAAAGCAGTCACGTCATTTGTAATTATGGTTTTGTCGTTTACAGTGTGTTGGACACCATATGCAACTGTAGGCATCTTGTCAGCTTTTACACCCTTAAACATGCCGATTTGGCTTCTACACGCGGCGGCATTATTTGCCAAGGTATCCACGATCATAAATCCAGTGATATACTGTTGGAAAGATAACTTACACTGCATTCTAGTCGCAATCTTTAGATCAATGATTTTTTCGTCTTTGTACAGAGATTGATTTACAAAAAATATCAAAGTTTTAGTTTTCTGAGTACTGGATGCAACTATATTTTACGAAAGACATTTCATATATCGATTTCAAATAAAAATTTTGCAGTTCTGCTAACTTCATTAAAAGCAATTGTTTGTAAAAATCGGGATTTCGTTGTTAACACTTTTAATAAAAAGAGTTTTTTTTAAAGAACACTTTTAGAACGCGTTTTGATGAAATGTTTCCGAAAAAATCGAATGTTTATAAAAATGTTTCCGAAAAAATCGAATGTTTATAAAAATGTTTTTCTTTTTTTTTTTTTTTTGCTAACAAAAGAAACGGATAATATTAGAAATATGTAACGCATCGTGTTTGATGATTGAAGGTTGTGGTGAACCTTTGACTTAAAGTCTTTGTATAGGCACTATGATAGAGATTTTTTTTTTTACGCAACTACGATCTAAAGCTGAAATAAAGTTAGCATGTTATTTTGCTTCAAGATAAAATTCTAATTAATGATGGTAATAATCCAGGAATATTGGGCCCATCCACTTTGATTAAAATACAAAATCCAGTTTTTTTTAAGAGACTAAAGAGGAATGTTTGCTTCTTAATTTGTCTTTGAATTCTGTTATAATCTCACTGATGATGTCATTTATTATGGTCAACATAACAATCTGGTGATTGAACATTTTTACATTAACTTCATAGTGTTTGAATTTAGTTAAGAGATCGTTAAAAAAGCAGCATAGAATTACTGTTTTAAGTATGTAACCATGATTTTTACATTTGCTTAAGATATATTTGGAGTAATTGGTTGAGGAAATAAATACTCTGAGTCGATCTACGATCGAAGACAAGAAAAGTCTTAAAAAGCAGCATCATATCCGCAATCGTACTCATATTCGAAGTTAGTATTACATAAAAATTGTTTTGTTTAATTTTTATCGCTTAAAAAATGTCCGATCTTTTAAAAGTAACCCACTAAATTTCAAACTTTAAAATGCAGTTAAATGTAAAAATCGAGTTATTCATATAAGCTGTTTGTTATTTATTTATTTCATATTTCATTTTTTATATTGTGAAACTATACAGCAACAACGTGTTTTTTTTACAGTTTTTAGGTACTGGTAATAAGTTAGCAAAGGAGAGAGTGCGTACAAATTTTAGTTTTCATGTTGAAGCTTAGTCGAGGTTAAATTTGCATAGCATTAAAGATTTTTGACAAACTACTGAGCGTCTGGCTAAAAAATATCTTTTACATCATCAAAATCAGACTGGAATCAATCATTCTCAGGCTGGAGTCGTTCTTACAAAAATATTTTGTCTGCGTAATATTGAAATAGCAGAGCTCTTAAAGGTAAAATGAACTGATTGTCATCACAAGAGAGCGGTTGCATATGGCGTAGTGAACAAAGAGCTAAACATGATGAATAATAAAACGTAATAATGTTATGAGCCATACTTACTTATAATGTTTTATTACCTGTGTTTAAAAAAATTATACTCAACTTAAACGTTAATTTTAATTATTGGACGCTTTACTCGTATAATATTAATATTTATGGTAATGATGAATAAATAGAACACAGAAAATATATTTTTTCGATTTAACAGTGATCATCTGTGTTGTGAAAATCTGCATGTATGTGGCGCAAAACTTTACTCTATAAATATAGCTTTTAAAAAATTCTTTCGTTTTAAAAGTGATCTTCAAATTTATTGATAATTTTTATGTTAATATATGTCTAGAGTGTCACTCTAACTACCTCATGACTACCTCTCAACATTGTCAAACTGTTAACAATTTAGACAAATTCATGGGATGGACAATTTCAAAAGCAAAGTAGCTGTTGTGAAATTGTCCATCCCATGAATTCGTCCAAATTGTCCGTCAAACCAAAAATAAGTGAAATAGTTTTCTTAATGTCAAGTTTAAACAATAACTTCATTTAAAGTGAGGCTAATTTGTAAAATTAAGTAAAAAATCAATCCGAAGAGAATCTTGATTGAGAAAAAAAAACCTATTGTTAGTTCTTATTAATCTCATGAGTTATTTTTATGTAGAACTTTTTAAAATTAAAAACACCTTAATCAGTGACCTCACAAAAAAACGGCTCCAACAAACTGGATATAATACAGAGCCCGTCGTAGAAGAAAACAAGTTACAATTTGCAGAACACGTCATGATAGTGAATTTTGATTGTTAGAATTAAATCCAAATTAAGGACCTAAAAGTTACAAAAAATACAATGTGCAACGTTCACATTAGGGTTGTCCTTCGTTTTATTAAATTTTTAGAATTTGAAAATGTTGTACCTCCCAACCCCTAATACTGTTCTAATCAACCAAACAAAAACTGTGTAAAATTTCAGTACAATTGGACACCTGCTAGGTAGCCCTCAAACTCCCTTAAGTGGGAGCATGATATGAATAATAATTAATTTCTTTCAAAAAGGACATCCTCTTGCCTATATTAACCATGTTCTTACTTACTACACCAAAAAGCTGTAAGATAAAATTATTTTCATGTAGAACAATAACATCCATAGAATCAAAACATAATGTGAATTTATGAACATTGAAAATTACAGTTTCATAAGACAAGATTTAGTAGCAGTTGGGTACTTTTTACGATTTGCGACAACAATCTGTAAAACAAATTATTTCTAAGTTTTGTCTTTGGTGGGACATTGTCATCAAATAAGGCGAGTGCAAAAGTCCCACGACTGGAAAAGAAGTTTCACCCATCAGTGCTTCACTGGAAAAGAAGTTTCACCAATCAACTCCATAAAACTAATTCAAAAATTTAATGGCGACAAGAGACGATAGTTCACGACTGAACAATTTTTCTAGGCTTCTACAGGAACCATTCACTTGACCTATGTTGCTTGCTGCAAATTGCCTGATATTTGTCCGTTAAACGCCACTTCTTCAATGTTTGGTAAGCATCTATATTTTGCTCTTCATCTGAAGATTTTCAATTTAAGGGACTCCCAACAATTGCTCATTGCTTTGAAAAGTCACAACTATTTCCAGTCTATCTACCTTTTTAACACCAGTGAGTGCTGGGAGCAGTTTTTTATCCCTGTGTAACATTAACTCTTGACAACCATTTTTTCTAAATTTCTAAGTATCTTTCTTTTCTAAATTTTTTTAAGTTTTAGCGTTCGGTTTTTCGGTTTCAAACAAATAATGTTAAATGAAGTACAAATTTCTATATCATTCGTTTAAGATAAACTTTTTAAAGCTTACTAACATAGAACTCTTTATGCTTTTAAAGCCAGCCAGGTTTTTGGTTTAGCATGTTTACATTCACAGATAAAATTATTAGTTGAAACCTGTTTTAATTAAATTAAATCAGTTTTAATCGAATAGCAATTCTGCACTATGTATTAAAGAGTTGCAACAAAATAACATAAGTTTTGTGCAATTTTTTCCAGTAGCTTTTTATGCCAAACTAATTTAAATTAGATTTATTTTAAATAACATGCAGAAATTTTTATTTTATTTGTTAAAAATTGAAGAACCAAATGCTTATACTTAAATTTTTTTTCTATGGCGTTGAAAAGAAGTGCGATTTATTACCAGGTATTTTTTATCTCGTCCAAAAGCTTCTGTAGCAGCTAATAATATGCAAAACCCATTTCTATCAGTGATTTTGCACCCGTCGAAAACTTCCGCGAGATAGGGAGTGAAAAATGACAAAGTTACTCGAGTTTTTTGGAACATTTGCCGTGGTTGTTGATATTTGCTGAACGATGATCAGTTGAACTTTTACTGTCGCCACCACTATGATTGTCTTCACAGCTCGATGCTGAGTCATCAGTTTTTAATGTAAATAGTTCATGAGTACCAAAATGTTGTTTCATAAGTCCTTTTTTTCCTGGTAGTTTCTATTGCAGTACGCTTCAACAAGCAGAGAACCTGGTCGTCCTTTTTGACGCTGAAGGATTAAGAAATACTTATCCTCTTCGTTTTTTATGTGTTCCAAATGTGTTTTTCATGTGTTTTAAATGAGCTATGTCAAACAGATCATCCAAATAGTTTAAAAAGATATATCTTTTTCTTTCTTTTTACCTGCACCTTCAAACAGTTTAAATAACTCCTTTTAGCCGGAATTTGTACTTTTTGCCTAAATGTGAAAACATCTTTGATCACTATTATTGCACTTTCCATTATCTTAACTTGGTTCCAATAATTTGATTTAAATATAGCCAACAAGACAAAAATGAAAATTTTTTTTAACTACTGTGACGAACTACCAGACGAATTTAATGACATTTCACAGTCTAAAAAGAAGACATTATAAAAGTCACTTTACACGAGCAATACAAACAGTTTAAAACAAAAAAATGAAAAATCATTGATGAATACAACAACATACTTAGTTACAAAGTAATTATATTTAGCATATAGCCGTTACTATTAAACTTTTCAACTGAAAAATGACTCTTAGAGCGAAAATTTCGAAACTTAATGGACAATTAAGGTCGATATATACTGTTGTCTAGTTGAGCTAAAATTTTACATAGATCATTATTTTACATAGATCGTTAATTGATAAAAATTCTAAACAATTCTGCAACATTTAAGATCACTTCATTTGTTTTTACCAAATTGAGGCCCGTTTTTAAAAGGCCAGGCGCATTTGCAAGGCTCATTTGCAATCTAGCACTGGCAGCGGTTAGGTCGAGGTACATTCAGTTGGTCTGTATGGTCGCGGTGCGTAAGTCACTCTAACGTCCACAAAACAAGTAGAAACGATTACAGTTGGCCGAAAAATACAGTAATTTGACTTTAATCAAGTAACTGTATTTTTAGGCATTGATAAGATAAAGAGATTTATTGATCCTAATTTCAGATTTTAGGCAATAAATCAGAGATCTACCCAAGGCGTTCTGTAAAAAGATAAACTCTTACTAATTAACTCCAATTGTTAATTAATTGTTTGGAAATTGTTAAAAAATATTAGTAATGGTTTGGGAGCATTTATATACATTAGAGTCATTCGCTATACAGAGCTAAATTATCCTTGAACAAAAGCAACACCAGATCACGCTGGTTCCCAAGGTAGTTCTTGCTGAAAATTAGCTCTAAGCCGTGAAATTACTCTTCAAGAAAAAAATCAAGGCTGTTTTGGGAAATTAATAAATGACGTTGCATCAAACTACAAATCTTGTGAACAGAATGTCGAAAGCTATAAAAACAAGAAATGTTTTTTGTTTTTTTTTTTTTATTAGGAAAAAATAATTTAATTGTTTTGTATTTCAAAATACTTAAATATAGAAAATAATATTAGTATTTTTCTTCTTTCGACAAATTATATTGTTTACAGAAATAAAGAATAAAATAAATTTCTTGAGTTAGTTGTAAATAATTGATTCAAAGACTGAATTGTTTCTCTATTTAATCTCAAAATATTTTATGTACAAAGACTTTTTCAGTGTGTATATAGTTTACACATATCAAACTAAATTATTTACTGGGCCTATTGTAGGTATAAATCGCATATACCTACAAGATGTATCTTGATGAAAAGCATAAAGAAATTTTGAGTGGGTGCTCGATCTATTACCTTGAAGATCCAATAAACAACACTTGGTGCAAACAAATTTTTCCAAAAAGAAAATAAAAGATTTTACTTGTAATGGTTGTAGTTTGAAAAAAGAATTCGGTCATCAAAATTTCCCTGCCAAAGCAGTAAATTTTTTAAGAAAGTTTTTTTTTTTTTTTAGCCCAAAGATATTTAATCTGATACCATCGCACCGAGATTAATCTGATACCATCTGATACCATAATCGATTTTAATCTGATACCATCGTAGCGGGATTTTTTTAAGAAATAACCCTTGTATTGACCTGTCCCATATTTCATCCCCTTAATAGCGGTTTTAAGGCGTGAAATTGGTCACACTCAAGTTCACTCTTTAGTTTTACTTTTGTTACTAATAATTTATTAGTGATCAATGATATATATTTACAAGATACCTAACTCGTGCTGGCGTTGTGAAGCAAATTTTTTTTTCAACAATGTTATTTTGCCAGCAAGAAATCGCTGAGTTTTTTTTAAAAACAGGAAGATATTGCTATTATGAATTGCACATATTTTTAGAAATTTATAACTTGAGAGAGGTTCGGTTTGTTATATCTTTCCAGTAATAATAATTCTTTACAATATTTAGAATATCAAGTAATAAATATAGTTGTTTCTTGCTCATTTTATAGTTGCAAAAATAGATTGTTAACGGTTTTTTTTCCAAGATCTAAAACCTTCGTGAGAAACGAGCGACGGCTACTAAAACCTTCGTGAGAAACGAGAGGTGGTTATTAAAACTGTATTTTGTTTCCATTCAATAAATTTAATCGAGCCTGCAGCGGCCATTTTAAAATGATGATTTTTAGGAGTCAATGAAAAAGAAAAAAAAAATGTTGAAAAAAACTTTCCGCCTTCTATCTTTGATTTTATTGTATTTTTGAAAAGTATAGCAATAACAAAGAGAATTAACTTTCCATTAATAGTATAAAAAGAAATCTGTAAATAACTTTATGAAAAATATCTAGAACTTCCTTAATTACATACAGAAAAAATAAACACTTGTTCTTGGTTCCATTATAACAGTAGTGAATGGAAACTTTTGGCTTCGGTATCGGTTTCGGCCAAAAACCAAGCCGAAATAACTGTTTCGGCAACATTCTACTTGTTTAGTTTCGGCCGAAATTTTGGTCCAATGTATTACAAAAGTTCAATGTATAACGAACCGAAATCTTGATTAGGAGATTTTTTTTTCAGTTTTGATGACATGTTTTTAATCTAGCGTGTGATTATTATGAGTTTCTAATTAAATCGGTGTCTTAACTTTTTGGGGCATAATCAGTTTTTAATTATAAGTTATAGTAATTTTAATCAAAACAATAATTAATTTAACTTTTATTGTCAAATCTTTCTTTAAGTGAACTTCAAATGCTAAAATGCCTTAAGACGTTCTACTTTTTATTCAATTAAGTTACATACTGATTGTTTAAATACCATGTGTCCTATAAGTTAATACAAAAACAAATCTATTTTATTTTTCGAAATATTTATTAAACCAAACAAATTTGTATGATAAATAAACGTCATATGAATGAATTTTTGAATATTTTTATTATTCTTATTCTTTTTATTTTAATAATAATAATAGTAATAATAATAATAGTAAAAATAACAACAACAATAATAATAATAATAATAATAATAATAATAATAATAATAATAATAATAATAATAATAATAATAATAATAATAATAATAATAATAATAATAATAATAATAATAATAATAATAATAATAATAATAATAATAATAATAATAATAATAATAATAATAATAATAATAATAATAATAATAATAATAATAATAATAATAATTATTATTATTATTATTATTATTGTAATAATATATAATAATAATAATAATAATAATAATAATAATAATAATAATAATAATAATAATTATTATTATTATTATTATTATTATTATTATTTAAAACAAATATATTTTATTTTTTAATTTAATTTAACAAACTTGAATGATAAATAAAAGTCATCGGATTAGGATTTGTGAATATCATTCAAAATGACCGCCATCACTTCCCAGCATTAATTGAAGGCGATCAATAAAAGACAGGAGCAATGGTGCAATATTGTCAGTAATTATTTGCTGGGCAGCGTCTGATATTAGAACCTTTAGATTTTCAAGTGTTAAAGGTGGTCCGGGCGCAACTGTTTTAGAACTATTTACAAAACTTTGCCTAGATTTTATCCAACTGGTTTTCCAAAAACCATGTAGTAAATTTCTTCCGTTTTGTATAATTGTCTGGTTCTAATTGATGGCGCACTGATATGCAAAACTTAGTAATTTGTATAAAAACCAAAATCAATTATAATGAAGATAAAATACAATTGGTTCACCAGAAATATATTTTTTAACAAATAGGTTTAGTTTTTATAATTACTTATGGGACACACTGCATATGCAAATTAGTTATTTCATGTTATTTTGGCATTAATCTGGTTTTCAAGTTTCGGACTGTTTCGGTTTCGGCTTTGTTGTCACTCAAATTTCGGTAGCGGTTTCGGTTTGAATTTTACTGAACCGAAACTTTGGTTCCTTTGGTTTTGGTTTTGGCTGAAGTTTCGGTCGCTCACTACAAGTTTCCATCAACTACAAGTCAAAGAGATTTGTCTCACTTAACCTTTTCTCAAGGGTTGAAAACCTTTTTAATTTAATTTGACATATAAAATGTCACAAGATCAAATTAAGTTGTTACTTGCAGAGAAAAAATGGTTTTAATAACAATACGGATGATCTCCAATCCGGATGCACGTCAATTGAAATCTGCTTTGAGGAAGATTTTATTTGAGAAACTCCATCATTTGGATCAAAATTTAGCAAATTGTCTTGCTTTGGCGAAAAGATCTTCCGCAAAAAAACGAGGTCTTTTATTAAACCAAATTTAATAACAAGTGAAGGTTCTAACTTTATTAAAGTTACAACCTTCACTAGATACAGGATTACTTCACTAGATACAGGATTACTTCACTAGATATAGGATTAACATGAGCAAAAACAAAAATCGTTGCGGGCTTATCTTTCCATCCTGTAGCGTCATTAAGATTTTTGAGAAATATAAGCCAGTTTTTAGAGTTTTGGTATGTGGAATGGATTCTACAATTTAAAGATATCTTCAAGAAAAACTCTTAAAAATATGATGATAATCTATAAATCGAACACTTGCAAATGAGGTGCTCTTCACTGAACTGAATGTACATTATTAAGAAAATGAAATTTTGACCGAAGGCATGGATTCTTCACAACTTTTAAAGAATATTTATAGAAAAGTCTTTAACATTTCATCTTTATTCATACGGTCAGCTGTACAATAGAAAAGAGCTGCATGAAAGAAAGATTACGGCAACAGTCTAGCAAGTTTGTTTTGTTTAAAACTTTATGATAAATATGCAAACAATTTCATTTATGTTTAGATAACAGGTTCTTTGCATGCCAATGGTTTTGAATATAAAGATTGTAAAACTGTTCACGAATTATATTTGATAAATTTATTCGTTAACGTTTATAGCAACAACTTGATTTTAAATGTTGAACAACAATTTCGCCTGCATAATTTTCTACATCACTCTACAGACCACCGGGTTACAAACTAAAATAAAGTTGTTTCACATTTTCTTTCCGAGTTTATGTTAAGTTTAAATATAAGGGTCTGCGTTCCGGTCGATTTTTGATCGCTTTTTGATAACAAATTCCGAATTCCGACGAATGTTTTATATTTAACATATATAAAACGAAATTTACAAGCTAATAAATTTTAAGTTTTGAACAATACTTTAAACGAAATTTACAAATTAGAATTCCGTTTTAAGTATTGTTTTTTTCACAAAATTTCAGTTTCTCTAGAAGTTTCTTTTGAATTCCGATTCCGACGGAATTCGGAATCTGCGATCAATTGCAATCAAAATCGGTCGGAATGCAGACCCATAGTTAGATATCTAGTTAATATTAATCATTTTTAGTGATATACAATCAATATAATAGGTCCTGTTTATTTTATAAAAAAAAAACAAAAAAACAACAAACGTTGTCTCGTATGGTTCAGATCTTTATAAAGCATGATAAATTTTAAGCAAAAACTTTAAACAAAAATTTTGAGCAAAAGTTATCATTAGTAAGACCAAGCAAAACTCTTTTCTGCCATATAAGTCTTTTAATGCAGATGTATTATATGATAGTATAGGAGGAAACTCTTTGATTCTAAAATAAATACATCTAGATTTGATTCTAAAATAAATACATCTAGATTTAAACCTCTAATCAATCAAGCAAACACTTTCCCTACATTAATTTTTATTTTTTAGAGAGCAAGCACACAGCCTTCTAAAAAGGAGAAGAAAATAGTTCTAATAATAGTAAAATGGATTTAGGCGATGCTCTGTTTTCAATTTTTGAAGGGAAAGTAGTAGATGAAGATGAAGATGAGGTTATTATTTCAAAGAAAAGGAGATATGAAGAAGTTGAAAATAAAAATGAAAACTCAGAATTGACAGCAGGAAACTCAAAAGAGCTGTCAACTGTGGATGATAATTTAATAAAAGATAATGAAATAATATCTACCAAAAAAATCAAGTTGGACACAACAAGGTTATTTGACTTGTTTCAAGTCTAAAAAAATGAGAATAAAAACTGGAGCATTGAATTAAATTTTAAGTTTAAGTTTTTAACATGCAAAACAGAATTCTAATGAAAAGCCATAATAGAAAATAAAACCTAGAGCTTATGTTTTGTGGATCCATTTTTCAAATTACAGATCTTTTCAATTTCAAAAGTTTGATTTTTAAACAAGGTTTTCCCTTTATTCTCTATCTATTTCCCATATGTTTTTTTAATTTTCTTTTAATTAATGCAATGTTTGTTATTATTCAGTACACTAATTTTTTGAAATTCTACATTCTTCTTTAAATAAATTTTTTTAGTTCATTAGATGTTCCTCGCATAGAAATTCGTCATTTAGATACAGCACCCTCCTGTACTCATGAAGTAAGGCATTTAAAGAAAGATAAGAATCTTGATGACACTATTATAAAACCATTAAGAGCAAGTGAAAAATTATCAAACCAAATAAAATACTAGACCAAATAGGAACAGGAAAAGTTTTTTATAAAATTAGACACAAAATATTGTGCCTTTTTTACAATAACTACAGTAATGGGTAGCTTTCTTTTATTGCAAATTATCTTAAGCATATAATTAGTAACATAGCAGTATACAACTAAAATTTATAGAATGATGTATCTGTGCTATACTTTTTTTAGTGAATTAAAAGATTTTTTTTTGAAATTAGGTTGCATTACCAGGAGGTTTTGTATATGAGGGTCTTCCATTTAAACCTGATGAACCAGCCAAGGTAGTTGAACTATATTTTCAAAATATCTTATTACCTTTAATTGGAGGAATGTGTGTTGTGAGTAAAAAAATGTTGTGACTAAGATGTTAAATAATTATATTTAAAAGTTTTTTTTTACTCAATTTCTTTACTATATGCTTTAGAAATATCCATTTGTTCTGGATCCTTTTCAACAAGAAGCAATTAGATGCTTAGATAACAACCAGTCGGTTTTAGTTTCTGCTCATACTTCTGCTGGGAAAACTGTTATTGCTGAGTAAGAACATGTCGTTTTTTAAAAATATAATTTTATCAAAGTAAGTAAAATCTTGGGAAGAAGTCAGAACTTTAAATAATACAAAAGTCAAGTTTAAAATGGAACCAAAATTAATTTGTTCTCAGCTTTTAAAAGTTTTACAGTATAACCCATATTTAATTCTTGGTTATTTATTTTCTAGGTATGCTATTGCCATGTCGCTCCACAAAAGACAGAGAGTTATTTATACAACTCCAATTAAGGTACAAATTAAAAACCTTTAAAACAAATTTAAGATGCTTGAAGATTTAAGAGTCTTTTTTTTTTAGCTGAAATCAAAAGTCAGTATGTAATTTGAACATCTTCAACACTGTAACAGCTACTTTAACTAAGTTTTTTTGTGTTTAATAAATTGCTTTAAAAGAAAAATAAAAAAATAAAAAAATAAAAAAACCAAAGATCTTATCTCTTTTTCAATGTTGACAATCACAATAAAGTTGCCATTTAATTGTGTGTATTGTTCATGTTATTATCATGTTAGCATTGAGTTACAAAAGAATATCTTTTAGTAAAATTAACTAATTGCAGCATCTTTTTTAAAATTATTTAAGTAATTAATCTTTTTTTAAATATGAGCATGTTACTTGTTATTAATTAAAGACAGAGTTTTATTGATTAATTTCAATAAATTTTTCCGAAGTAATTTAATTTTAATTAGTTCACCAAAGTATTTTAAATTGCTTTGCTAATTTTTATTTGTTGCAAAATTATTGTCCTATTCTTTTTTTTTTTGTTTCATCAGTAACAAAAGTAGGTGTCAGACTTTTAGGTGTCAAATCATCTGGATATGTGAATAAAATAAAAATTTTGTATCAGTTTTTCTCAACAAATTTTCAAAAGGTTGTGGTATTTTTTTTGATTTTTGAAACACCCAAAGTAGTTCTGGTTTATTATTCCTGGTTTATTATTCCTGGTTTATTATTCCTGGTTTATTATTCCTGGTTTATTATTCCTGGTTTATTATTCCTGGTTTATTATTCCTGGTTTAGCTAATCTGCATCATATTGCACAGAAAAACAAATCTTTTTATTGAAGATTTAAAAACTTCATAAGCTTTGTAAAATCTTCAGTTTTTCAATAATAAAGTTAGAAAATTTTTATTTTCTTTATAAAGTATAAATAAATGTTATGAAACAATTGCAATGAAAACAATAATTTATAAATATTATAAAAAATTGTAATGAAAAAATTGATGTATTTCAGTAATCATTTGTTTCAATTAACTATTTTTTCAAGAATTTTAATTTTTTTTTAATTTATTTTTTATTTTATTATTTGTCAAGTTTGATTGAGCCACAAGTCTTATTTTTGTTTTTCATGTAAAGAAAATTAAATAATGTGAGAGATCTTATATGAATCCTAAAAAATTGTTTAAAAATGATAGTTGTATTTATGGACAATAGTAATATTAACAGATTTAGTTGAAAAGGTAAATCATAAGTAGCTATTACATATATGTAGCTGTTTCTTTGAGTATCTCTTGACATTTCTATGAGAGCTTTATAATAATTTGTATAAAACACTTAATTTTAAGGCCCTCAGTAATCAGAAGTATCGTGAGATGTATGAGGAGTTTCAAGATGTCGGTCTAATGACTGGTGATGTCACAATTAATCCAAATGCAAGTGTCATCATAATGACCACTGAGGTATGTTTAAAGAAACTTTTCTTCAGTTTTCCTAAGCCAAGACTTTTTACAATCAATTACATTTTTTTTTTAGATATTAAGAAGTATGCTTTATAGAGGTTCTGAAGTAAGTAAACTGACCTTTTTGTTATTATCTTTTTAAAATTATTATATATAGCATTATGCAGAAGAATGGATTTAATATTTGATTAATAACTAGCATTTAATTTTTTTCAGAAAGCTGATAAATATAACAATGAAAATATATATATATATAAATATATATATATATATATATATATATATATATATATATATATATATATATATATATATATATATATATATATATATAAATGATAACTGCATTGAAAAATTGATTTTAAAACGGAATCATTTTAAAATGAAAAGTTTTAATTCTTTTAAATTTTTTTTTTTTTTGAATATTACTATGGATTCACATACACATTTATATGGTGAGATCTATATAACTTGAGGAATCCATGTTAACATTCAAAATCAGCAATTTACTTTATAACTGTTTAATAAATTTTTGTATTGTTTTTAGATCATGAGAGAAGTTGCTTGGGTTGTGTTTGATGAGATCCATTACATGAGAGATAAAGGTTAACATATTAATATTTATATTTAATCATATGAAAATAAAATATAATATTCAAGATATAAGGCTTTTAATGTAATTTTATATGAAGTATATAATGTAGAATAGTGACTAAGTTTTGGGAGAAAATTAACATGGGTCATTCCATGCCAAGTGAACTAATGGACTACCTTAGACTTTGATGAAACTTTTATTGGGGTAGTGTATATTAGTAAGATAAGCAAATCCTAAAAATTTCACCTCAATATCCTATGTGATACTTTCACACAGGATATTGATGTGATTACATAAAATGTTTGTGATTTTGAAGAGCTTTTTCTCAAAAAGCTGAATGTTGATCTTCTTATGATGGGTACACAATTTGGATAAGTTCAAGGAACTAGAGCTATTAATTCAAAATTTCTGTCATCAAAAAGTGCCCCACCCAGATTTTTTAAAATTATGTCTCTGATTCAAAAGGTCCCTTACCCATGATGCATAATTTTTTTTTCTTGATGTTTTTGGTACATATTACCCTAATTGGGTTCTATCTAAAAAAGCCAAAAAAAGAGTGGAGACAAATTTTTAACTCTGAAGTAGGTTACACAAGTAAATTTTCAAAAGAAAGTTTATTTTAAAATTTGTAAATCTTAGAAAAGAGCATAAAGTTACATAAGTTTTCAAAACTAAAAGTGCAACACAAAATATCAAAAGATAAAAAGTTGTCATAAATGATTACAGCATCAAAACTTCAAAGGCTTTAAAAGAAATCTTTAAAATCATCAGATTTCAGAGACTTAAACTTTTTTTTCTCATAAGACACATCTTTGTGTATTTGTCAGGTTGATAAAACTCAATAACTTTCCATGAAAAACTTTTTCAAAACATCAAGATTGATAATAAGCTTATTACAAGTTTTTCAAATTTGTCTTTTTTAAACAGGATGTTTTTTTTCTGCTATCTGTGATTGAAGGTTTACTTTTGGTTTTCTTTATGCAAGAATGTAAATCTTCCTTAATATTAACTTTTTGTTCATCTGTGTTATTTACAACTCAGGTTTTAAAGAAATTGTTTTATTTCTCAAAAACCTGTATATTCCCACTTGTATTTTTCATCAACCCTCCTGTCAAGACTAGGTTAGCTTACAAATTATAGTCTTGAGAATAAAGAAAAATGTTTTTTTGAGCATTCTAATTATTTTTACAAACACTTGACTATTTCTTAAATAGAACGTGGTGTTGTCTGGGAAGAAACAATTATTTTACTACCAGACAATGTGCGTCATGTATTTTTGTCCGCTACAATTCATAATGCTAGACAGTTTGCTGAATGGATTGCTTACTTACATAAGCAGGTAAAATAAATTTTTTATCTATTAGCTATAGAAGAACTCTATATTTTCATTGGTCTTTGTGGTATTCATAAATTTCTTTTTAACAAATTTAATAAATGTTAATATTATTCTGGTATAATCTGGTAATCATACAACAGTGGTCAAAAAGATGTGGCCATTTAATTTTCTTTTTGATTTTTTGCTTTCTATTTTCGCAATTATTTTTTGACATCACAGTTGTTAGCACTACTTGATGATTTTAGTTACTATTATTATTAGGATTTTTTTTTTTTTTTTTTTACAGAACTAATATTAATTTTACAGAATGGACGTTGTACAGTCCATATTAACCCTTTAAATGTTCATGAGTTTATATCAGAGAGTAATCTTTATTAAATGTATTTTTCTTTTCACTTTCTTTTTCACATACAATAAAGGTAATATAATACTTTAGTTAATTGTAGTTGTTAAAACGTGAGTTTGCTGTCAGAATCTTTTGCCACATTTAAAAGGTTTCTTCAATTAAAACTGATCACAGATTTTTTAGATATTCAGTATAGGAGCTTTTGTTCTTGGAAACCTTAAATCTATTCCAGGACTCATTAAAAAAACTAAAATGAATAGATTCTACAACTTGCTCTGATTAATAACCTAACCCATGCCCTTTTATTGCACAAAGGGAGCTACATCTTTAAAAGTAACACGAGTTATTAACAAAACAGTGATTCCAAAATCTTCAACAGGTGTTCTGTAATGTTCTTCAGAATTTTTAGTATATATTTAAAAATTAGGCTAAAGTTTTTATTCAAAACATGGCTCAACCACAATCTTTAAAGGTCTAAAACCCTCTGTCAATGGTCTAAAGTTAAGTTGCAATGTATTTATGTACTTATCATAATATTTTAAGATTTTCGTTGAAAAATTGGCATTAAAGCTATTACTCTGTACCTCTTTAGAATTTTTCAGTACATCTTTAGAAATGTACACCTTTAGAAATGTACATCTTTAGAAATGTACACCTTTAGCAATGCTCTGTATATCATTAAAAATGTTTTTACAAAAATTTAGCTACTTCTTTTTCATCACCACATCTCTACATGCTTATAAATACTATTAATGGCTTTCTCCATTATGTGAAACTCCAATGGAGATAGAAAGTCTGTCACTAATTGGCTGTTGGTCTTCCCTTAAACTAATGGAGAATCGATCAAGTTGCAAAAATCTTTAGCCTTTTACAACTTTGACTCTTACAGAGATGTTTTTATATTTCTACTCTAAAGAATAAATAATAGCAGTATTCAATATAAATTTCGTTTTTTTCTTTAAATAAAAATGGTTACCAAGTAGATTAAGTTCATGTACTAATACAAATAACCACTAATTGTAGACTAATAAAACATCAATTCACAAAACCTGTTTTCCTGTTCAAATTACTTGCTATCAGATGGTTAATATAAATTTTTATGTTTGAAAGTTTAAAAGACCAGTAACATTTATAGAATTACTACATTGAATTTTAATTTTAAGATAATTAACACAACTGTAAATATTTGAACACAACTGTAAATATTTGAACACAACTGTAAATATTTGAACACAACTGTAAATATTTGAACACAACTGTAAATATTTGAACAAAACTGTAAATATTTGAACACAACTGTAAATATTTGAACACAACTGTAAATATTTGAACAAAAGGGGTTTGTTCTTTTGCTGATATACCAAACCTAAATCTACATATCCAAACAGATCTAATAAAGTCAAAATCCTGAATTTTTTTTGAATTTTTTCCACGATGGTGAAATAAGAAAGCTTAATAGTGTTTTGTAAAATTTGGTTGTGAAAGCTTAAAAGTTGAAGGTAACTGTATTTAAGCAAACTAATTTATTTGAATAGTTTTAAATCAATATTTAAACAGTAGTTCAACGAATTCTACATTGGGAAAAACAATACTCAGGCTAGAAAAACCAAGGTTTTTTGGAGTCTTAGGGTGGCTGTCACCAAGTCTGTATTTTAACCCTATTAATTGCTTTTGTAAGCTGAGTGGAATTTTTCTAGGTGCAATCAAAAAACTAAAAGGAAGAAAACCAACAAGCAAAAATGATTTGTTTGCAAAAGTTGAGAATAAAACTAGAATAAAACAAGTACTAAAAATATGGTTAAAGTTCCAATGATAATCAACAAGAGGTGTTAACAATTATCATCCCTAAAATTTCATCTTTTATCAAAACACACACACATATACATATGTAAAGTCCTGAGTGTGTCTTTTTTTGAGACCACTGTATATTTGGCATAAGAAAATTAGATTAAATTACTGGATATAATTTTCACAAGGTTACAATTTCTACTGACATTGCTTAGTAATGTTCATGTATTATAATTTTAATATATTAAATTTGTAGCCCTGCCATGTTGTTTACACAGACTTTCGTCCTACACCTCTGCAGCATTATATTTATCCCTCAGGTGGTGATGGCTTGCATCTAGTTGTTGATGAGAAGGTTAACTTTTTATTCAAGTTTTTGTTGGTTATCTTTAAAAGTTATGATCTCACTTTATCCCATAGTAATTCCAAAAATTTCGTTTCATTAACTTTAAAAAAAATAATCTTTAATGGGTTTTTTGTTTTTTTGTAATGAGTTTTATTTTACAATGAGTTTGATTTTATGAGTTTTTTTCAGTTTTATGGTTTGAACATATAAAAGTATATTTTAGAAATAGCATCATTAATAATATTAAATACATAATAGTTAAAGGATAAATAAATAAATATAAGCTTTATTTTTAAGCAAATAGTATGTTATTTTAAGAAAACGAGTTATAAATTTGTTTTTAAATTGTGCTGCCCAACATTAATCATAATTTATAAACTTCATCAATGGTGGATTTATAAACATTAATCTTGCATTTGTAAATTTTATAAATTTTGTTTTTATAATCAATTGCACATTTATTACTCTAATTGTTTACTTATGTACTTCATCATGCATGCATAGTTGAATAAAAAATTAGATTTAAAATACACTTCATGTTTGGATCATTTTATTTTTTCTTTATGATTTATTTAGGGTGAATTTCGTGAAGAGAATTTTAACAAAGCTATGGGTGCATTGCAGGATCAATCTTCAGTTGAAGGCAACGCTCAAGGAAAAACAAAAAAAGGAAGAGGAAGTCAGTTTGTCAATTTTAAGATTTTATTTTGTTCAAAGAGAATTTTGTTTTTACAATAATATTTTTTTGTTTTAACTTTTGTTTGATTTAATAAATAAAAAATGAAGTTGTTAGTAGTTACCAAATGAATTATTATTAAATTAAATATTAGTTTATTATTCGTTAGTTAATCAGGTAAGACAGAAAAGTCAACTTAAAAAATCTTAAATTATATTCTTACTCCAGATCAAACAGGTTCAAATGTCTACAAGATTGTCAAAATGATCATGGAACGCAACTATGCTCCAGTTATTATTTTCAGTTTTAGTAAGAAGGAATGTGAAGGCTATGCATTGCAAATGTCTAAGTTGGATTTTAATACTGGTATATATTTTTGTACATATATATTTTTTACAAGAAAATTTGCTTTAAAATAAAAGTTCATTCAGTCTTTACTCTTCAAATCTAATTTTCATTTTTAATATCTCTAACACATGTTTTATGTTAAATAGATAATATTTGTATAATTTGTATAAAGCGGAAGAGAAGAAATTGGTTGGAGAAGTGTTTAAAAATGCAATAGATTGTCTGTCTGATGAAGATAAAAAGTTACCCCAAGTAAAGTTTATGAACTTTTAAAATTCTGCTTCAAATAAACACATAAAGATTCTATAACATTCTAAGGTGATTTTTAAATGAAATTTGTTGATGAATTAAATTTTAGGTTGAACATGTCCTTCCTCTTCTAAAGAGAGGTATTGGTATCCATCATGGTGGTTTACTACCTATTCTGAAAGAAGTCATTGAAATACTGTTCTCAGAAGGACTTATTAAAGCGCTTTTTGCAACAGAAACTTTTGCTCTTGGTCTAAACATGCCTGCAAGAACAGTATTGTTTACCAGTGCAAGGAAATTTGACGGCAAAGATTATAGATGGGTTAGTCTATATTTTAATAAAGGTTTAAGCGCTGTGATAATTTTAGATTTTTTAAACATAAAAAAATTTTTTTAAATCTAATTTTACCATATTACAATATAATTTACAATTTAATATAACTAAAAAAGTATAATGACAATTAACTAAAATATTTGAACTGTTTTTACATTGGTTTGAATAAAAAAATTTGAAAGCAAACCAAAGTAAATTTTAACTTTTGAATTTCATTTTGTCACAGTTAATTTTAATTCATTGATTTAGAACTAAAATGAATCTTAAAATCATCTTCATCGCAACTCTAATACCAAATCCTTTGCAAAATTCCATTATCCTTTGCAAAATTCCATTATGCTTTGTTTTTTTTATCACATTATTGTAGTTATCATTATTTTTTTTTTTGAAAGCTTTCTTATTAGCACCAATTAATTTGAAAGTTGATAAATGATAGCATTTTAACTCTACATACTTGGTGCTTAAAATTCTCTCCTTTTTTTGATGGAAAGGATTATTTTAAAGTTTTATAACTGATTTGTAAGTTGAGGTGTGTTTTCCACAAGTTAATATCTTTGTCTTTTTGAGTTCTGAAGAAGAATTTTTGACCCATCTAAATGGTTTAAGTATTATACACCATTAAAATAGTATTTTAAAAGAAGCATTTTTGCCTACATGATTCAATCTGTTTAAAAATAGAGTTATCAAATAGATAATAAATTGAACCTACATGGTTCAGTAAATTTAAAACTTAAGAGTTATCAAATAAATAAAAATTATGTGTTATTCAAAGCTTGAGTTATTTATTTTAATGATATTAGAAATGTTGTATGCTTTCACATGTAATAAACTAAATCTTTAAAAACTTACTAAAGGAGCTTGTTTCCTAAGTCATACCAACTGTAGCCTAAAATTGTACTTAAGAATTCAATTAAGCATCAATAATAACTGTAATACATTTTTAAATTAATTTGTTAATATGAAACATAAGCGTTTAGTTAGTACAAAACCCACAAACAATTTTTTTTTCTTTTATCAACTCCAGGGCATAAGTTAAGCACGATAAGTTTTTTTAGCATTAAGTACTAAATATTTTTTTAGTAATAATTTAGTAATTATTGTAATAGTTGTATATTTTAGTATATTTTAAATATTGTATAAGTAATAGTTGTAATTTTTAGTAATTAATTTGTGTTTTAAAGTGCTTTTTTTAAGGTTTTTTCCTTTTCTTCAATTGGGATTTTAGATTTAATTTGATTTTAATTTAATTTGCAATTCAATCATTGAATTTCCTCCTGATCTTCTCCACATATAAAACAAAACCAAACACTTTTCTTCTTCTTACTTTTCAATCCCAATTCTTATTTGTTAAACAATGCATTTCTTTTAGTAGCTGCATTCTTTCTGTTTTCTTAATGATGTGTTGGCATTATTTCTACTGACATGGAAGAGCAACCACAGAACTCTTTTGTTTGATTTATTATTGGAAGATAAAACATTTAATGGCTTTCTTTACTTTCTTATGTAATCATTGGTGGAAGTCTTTCTTGATTAGTGATGTTTAACGAAGGAGTGCATTAAGAGTCAAAATCATCATCAATTCATACCTATTGCATGAGCAAATACTGATAGATTTACTTTTAAGGATAACATTATAATGCCATACTTGCACACTAGCTCTGTAGCTTTAATAGTTTTTGTATAAGTAATATATTCATCCAATAAAAATGTACTTGCTTATTGTTGCTCTTCTCTGACTTTTTTATGAAACATTTCATGAAGTACACAAAAATTTTTGATGTTATCCATCTGTTTTTGGTATAAAGGTATGAGTTCCAGTAGTGGTCAAACTTCTTTTTACCACTTGTCTGAGCATTTAGATGGTTTGTAAACAGTGGACAAACTTGTTTCTTCAAAATAAATTTGAAGAAACAAGTTTTTCCACTGTTCACAAACCATCTAAATGCTCAGACAAGTGGTAAAAAGAGGTTTGACCGTGTAATCATCTAATATGGATTCATATTTAACAAAGAACCTATAAACATATTCTTTATTGAAAGTCCTGATTCTGAGCAATCATGCTGCTTCTAGAGTTCAGAAAGATAAACAAGGATTATCTTGCATAACAATTCCTTGTGTTTTTTTTGTTTTTTTGTTTGTCTACTAAAACAGTATTGTAATTTATATTTTTCTGATTGATCAGTAAGTCTTTTTAGCTCAGTTGCAGTAAGCCCAAAAAAGTTTGATTCTAAATTGAGAATACGTTCAACTAACTCCTTCCCCATATTTTCAGTGATAACCTTAGGCCTTCTAAATTTGACATTCTTATTTAATCCTTTAAAAGTGATGTGATAACACTTATTTTGGAATGTCTAATTTGTCATCATTAAATCCAAAAATTTCCTTCAATAATTTGGTTAAAACCTCATTTCTTCTTGTTTCCATTAAATACAATTTCACTTTGACAGCTGCAGCGTAATTATGGGCTAAAAAAAAGGGAATGAAAGTAATATCAGCTGAGAGTAGGCAAAAACAAGAAGTGTTTTCTTAAGTTGTATTGTTAGGATTTAGAAATCTTATATTGATTTTGAGGACACAGCACAAGTTTATAAGTAAACATAACCTAAAATTGAATAAAATGAATACAATTTTATTTTAACCAAATGAATATGTAAATTATACTGAATTTATATTTAACAAGGAATGTAATTTTATCAATAACTTCCAAACATGCAAGAATAACTTCCAAACATGCGTAAAATTATGAAAAAGTTGAAATAAATTTATTTACAGTAAGGTTTTATAACAAGACTGGTTTAGGAAAGACAATATTACTATAAAGAACTTTATGGCAATTTTTTGCGCACATGTCTCTTTAGTTCCTTTAAAATTCAAGTGGTACAACTTAAGCACTGGTAGGGCTTGAGCAACCTTACCCTTAACATATATATAATATCTATTTTAGATGTTTTTTTAAATTATTTTTTCCAGGAAAAAACTTTTTAAATATTGGTAGTAATAGTAATAACTTTTCCAGGAAACAGTTATTGTCTTTAATAGACTTACATTTGATTTTTGGAAATTTGAAAACTTTCAAAATGTCTGATAAAGCTTAAAGTCATTTATAATGCAGAAACATTGTTTGCTTGGTGTGCATGAAAAAATGGCACCATGGTGACAAAAGAGAGCTTTCTAAATACAAACAAAACTAATCAAGATCAACAACTCACTAAACTTTGTGCAACTTGCTCAAGCCTTATAGGCAAATGCCTTCTTGTAATCCATCTAAAATCAGAGAAAATTTAAAGTAACTGTTGAAAATTTGAGTGTAGCAGAATAAATTGCATCACATGTGATCACAACAATAGATGCAAATCCTTTGTAAATCAATCAAAATTTCATAAAGAAAAGGCCAGGTATGCATAATTTTTTTAACAAGAAAACTTGATCATTACCACAATTGAATGACAATATACAAAAAATATAAATCACATATTTTTTGCTCACTAACTAGTTATTTAGATATTGAAAAAGCTATAGAAACTTTTAAAATCTCTTGGGCGTTCTTGTGCACAAAAACTGTTTTAATAGTCTTGCATGACTACTGATGATTATGTTCAAAGCACAATTCAAACAACACTATTTAACAATTGACACTGATTAAATAAAATGTTTTGCACATAAACTTGCAAATCTGGTCAATTAGGTTCTTTTAAGAAGTTAGCTTTTTGAAAGTATCTTTTGGGATTGCAGAGCTTGATACCATAAATGATAAAGATCACCACCACCAAAACAATTTTAGCCCAAAGAGTTGCAAAAGATAGTGTGAAGTCAAGCAACAACTTCTTTTGGCCATTTCACAGGACCTTATTTTCACTGACAATCATTTAAATTTTTGTCATATCACCCCATATGAGTGGCCTGATTTAAATTTTTGTATATCACCCCTTATAAGTGGCTTTGTCAAGACAGACAAAAAAATATATTTTTTTAAATTTCATACATGTATGTGTTAGGTTAGTGATGTCTAATGATGTTGCAATGTGTTATTAGGGGGGTAGTAACTAGTTTGTGTAAGAGTTGTGTGTGGGTAAAAAACATAAATGACCAACTACCTAAAACAACACTTTACTTTGTTAAAATATTTTGTATATAATCAGTAAACAATCAAAACAAGTTTGTAAAAAAACATAAATGTAGTAATTTTTTTAAAATTGGATTAACTTTTCTCTTATTGTTATTTCCTTATGTTTACAATAATTGTGATTGTTATAATAATTGTAAATGTTATGGCTAGTACAGTGAAAAACACAATTGTTCAAGTTATTCTTTGATGATCTGTTTATCTTCCAGATAACTAGCGGTGAATATATTCAAATGAGTGGACGTGCTGGTAGACGTGGTATCGACGAACGTGGTATTGTTATCATGATTGTAGATGAAAAACTCGAACCAGAAGTAGGAAAAGGATTGTTGAAGGTGATTTTATTAAATCATGTTATTTTTATTAAATCATGTTATTTTTATTAAATCATGTTATTTTTATTAAAATAATATCTAAAACAATTTTCTATCAGCATTTTCAAAATAAAAATTTTTGTCAAAATTTGTTTGTCTTTAGGGACAATCTGATCCTTTAAATAGCGCTTTTCGTTTGACTTACAACATGGTATTAAATCTCCTACGACTTGAAGAAATTAATCCTGAGTTCATGCTGGAAAAGTCATTTTATCAATTTCAAAATTACTCTGCTATCCCTGAAATGGTTGATAGTAAGTAATAGTAACTTAAAAGTCTAGAGAAAAAAAAGACTTTAAATGTTTGCTTTAGAAATGAATTTTTTTTTCTTATGAAATCTTTAAGTGGATTTTACAAAACACCAGGGTAAATAATTAGATTTACAGTAATTGTTCATTAAAAATATTTTTAAAATCTGGTTTGCATGCTAAAGTTTGAAAATTCACTTTTAAGCTCATGCATGCAACAAAGCTGTAGACTTTTCAACTATTCAACAAATCTGTAAACTCTTCAATTCAAAACATGCACAGCAACATGTTACAAAATTTTATTAATAAGTTTTAAATTTTAGAGGTGAAGAAGCTTGAGTTTAAGCGTGACATCATTGAGATACCAAATGAAGAGTCTGTCATGAGTTACTACAAGATTCGTCAACAGCTGAAGAAACTAAGTAATGAGATGCTGGAATATATTCACCAACCTAAATATTTATTACCATTCCTACAGCCTGGAAGACTTGTTCATGTAAAAACTATTTATTGAATTAAATTAAACAAAAAAATCTAAAACTGAAAATTTTTTATATAAAAGAGTGAAAATATTTTTGGAAAGATGCTAATATAGGCATGTAATAAAGATTAAAGATAATATATAAATGATAAATATATGATTAAAATGTATTAAAGTGTTAAATTTACAAGTGGTTTTTTTTTTTTGTAAACTTTGTATAGAAGAAATCTATGTACAAGTTTGAGTAAAAAAATGTTTATAAATTTAGTATAGTTTGTTAAAGTGTTTCAATTTTTTTTTTTTAAAGGTAAAAAATGGTGACGATGACTTTGATTGGGGCACAATAGTTAATTTTCAAAAAAAGTCTAATCAAAAGCAGGTATTACTATTTCACTCTAAAGCAGTTATTACTATTTCACTCTAATGTAGCTCCAGGTATCTTGTAAAAGTTCATGTATATATATATATATACATACATACATGCATATATACATACATACAGTACTGTGAATATGTTTTAGACCACTTACATTTTTTCAAAAAATCCCGGAGAATTCTTCTCTAATATTTAAGTTTGTAGTTCTATATTATAAACTTATTAAAACACATGTATTTCACACAAAAATATGGAACAATAACAAACTATTTAATGTCAAACTTCATAAAAAACTCTTAATATCTACTATGTCCTCCTTTTGCCTTAATCACAGCCGATATTCGCCGGGGAATAGATTCATACAAATTAGTTATAAGTTCCTGGGGTATGTTGTGCCATTCTCTTTGAAGTACTTCAAAACATTCTTCAGCATTTCGGGGAGCATGTTCGACCTTCTTTCTGTCCAGGTAATCCCATATATGCTCAATTATATTCAAATCTGGACTCTGGGGAGGCCAGGTCATCAATTGTAGTACTCCTTTCTCTGCCATTTTACTTAAACAATTCTTTGCCACTCGGGAACAATGTTTTGGGTCATTGTCCTGCTGCAGAATAAAATTATGACCTATTAGTCTCATTCCGGATAATACAGCATGGTGCCTTAGGATATCCACATAACGTTCCCCGGTGAGTCGCCCCTCTATTTTGATCAAATCACCTACTCCAGATGAAGATAAACAGCCCCAAACTTGTAAAGAGCCTCCTCTGTGTTTAATGGTAGGGTTTAAACACTCAGGCTTATAGGCTTCTCCAATTCTTCTTCGAACATATTGGCGTCTTTTTGTTCAAAAATTTCAAATTTGGACTCATCGGTGTACAGAACCCGATTAAACTTTTCTTGGGCCCAATCTTTGTGTTGTTTCGCATATTTAAGTCGTTTTTCTTTATTACCACGCCGTAATAATGGTTTTCGAATTGCAACACACCCTCTTAATCCCGATTTGAGTAGGTGTCGTCGAATACAAGAAGAGCTGACATTTTTCCCAGTTGCTGTGTTAATGTCCTTTGCCAGCTCGGTTGATGTTTTTTTCCTATTTTTTAAAGAAAGTGTTTTTAAATATTTATTGTCATCTTTTGTTAGCTTAGGAGGTCTACCACTTTTCTTTCTATCTTCAAGGGAGCCAGTTTCTCTAAACTTTTTAATGATTTCTGTAACAGCAGTCTTTGAATATCTTGTTTTGGACGAAATTTGGCGCTGCGAATAACCTTCTTCGTGAAGCACAATAACTTTTTGTCTCTCTATTAAAGATACTTTACCCATTTAATTAATCTAAAAATGCAAAACAAAACATTTAAAAATGAAAATTAATATATAATTTATCTAAAAATGCAAATTAATAACTTTGTTTAATTATTTTTAACGATTTGTCTAACTGTGTTCATAAAAAATAACAATTTTTTAAAAATGTACCAAAACCCATAATTATTGTACTAAATTCATTCTATCACTGCACTTTATAATGTCAAAAACAAAAAATGAAGGAGTATGAACCCGAATCACTATAAACCAGTTTATTTTTATTTCTTATTTAGATGAACGCTTGGTCGGTAGTTATTATGACACATCGCTTTAATAAATAAACAAACAAATCCCTCATGTTCTCTTTTCAATTTTGTTTATTTATTCAAAATAATATACTCTTTCAACTTTTCTTGTATATTATTAAACTTAAGTACGCTTTAAAAAAATTATATAGGAAAAAAATTGTAAATACGTCTAATTATGCAAGTGGTCTAAAACATATTCACAGTACTGTACATACATACATACATACATACATACATACATACATACATACATACATACATACATACATACATACATACATACATACATACATACATACATACATACATACATACATACATACATACATACATACATACACACATACATACATTTATGTATACATAGATATTTACATATATTCATATATTTTACATATATAATTTTTTTTTTTTAAAAAAAGGGTTCTTCATTACTTGATGAACCAATTTATGTGGTTGAAGTCTTACTTTATTGCGCTAAAACAACAAAAAAACTAGCTGGTGGTGAAGTTCCTCTGCCGTGTAAGCCTGATGAAAAGGGGGAGATGCAGGTAAATTAATAATAAGTTAAAAGCTTGTATTATAAAAAATATATCTGTTGATGTCGCTAACTTTTGAATTGCATTTTAACATAACTGATCATAAGTTTAGGTTGTACCAGTGTTAAGTACTCTGCTGCAGGCTGTTAGTAGCATACGCTTATATTTACCTAAAGATTTACGACCAAGTGATGCCCGTCACACTGTTTATAAATCATTGCAGGTTTAATGATTATTTATCTGTTTATTTTTTTAAATAAGTTCAATCATTTCATTTGTTAATTCATTAAATCAATGTGTGTGTGTGTGTGTGTATATATATATATATATATATATATATATATATATATATTAGGGATATGACAATTTTTAAAGACCCTATCCCCATGTTATTTTTTGTGGAGTTTTAATGCAAAGATCAAGAAAAATCCAATGGCAAGTGTCAACATTAAAAAAATGTCACCCCCCTTATTTAAATTTATAAAAATATATACAATTATACATTGTACAAAATGGTTTTTTTTAATCAGAAATACAAATATACAGGTTTTAGTGTTCATTTGTCAAAAGAAATTTAATGTTAATTTTTTCAATGCTTTTGCACAATGGAAGTAAATCCTGTAGAACTTTAATTGCACGTTCAGCACAAATGTTTGACCTTTGAGTTGGGATTGGAGTCGGCTCAACCGACCAAAAAGTCCTTAAAGTCTTTATTGCCTTTGAGTGATCTTTGCAAACAGCTGCCAAATTATTGTAGTTATCCTGATTATAAACCTGACCAGAAAACCAGATGTCACTCCACGTGCCACTAATAAAGTCACATGATGACTGACCTTCAGCTGACTGTCAAAATTCTGGAAGTAAAATATAAGCTAGCAAAGCATAGATTGCTTGGCTATTCCATCTTGCACTGCTTATATTTGGCAAAGTTCTGAAATTTACTTTAGGGAAGCATCCTGTTTTCTTAAACTGTCTGTAACAAGTGATCAAGTGATGAAGGAAAGCCATATCATCTCTCCAAACAATTTCTTCTTCCTTCAGAGCATCTCCAGAATTGTCAAAAGATGTTTTCAGTTGCTGGTACTCTTCTGTTATTCTGCTAATGAACCAATAATTGACATTGGGCGAGGTTGTTGCTGCTTCAAAATAATCATTCATCACATGTTTTAGTAATGTATAAAGAACATGATGCTGGCATCCGATATAAAGAGGTTTGTTTAATCCAAGCTTAACAAAATGCTTCTGTAGTAGTGTGACTGCCCCAACAGATTTTCCTGTATTTGCAGAGGTTGTATCAGAAATTATTAACTTAATTGCAGGCCATAGCTTATATTCATCAAGCACAGTTTTTATTCCATTGAATATTGTTTCACCTTTTACATTGATCAGTGCAAGAACTGCTAGTTTAACTTCTCTATTTTCATTTTTTAGAACTACAACCTGGTACTCTGTATTCTTTATGTGCCTCCCATCAAAGTGCAAGCTCCAGTATTCATTTCTTAGAGTTTCAATAAAATGTTCTTTTAATTTTTCTCCTGCTTTCATTGTAGCTTTGTAAACACCACTTTGACTTGGAGTTGGAATAGAAATTCCATCTTTTGCAAGAGTTTTGCAGACTGTATGCCTTTCTTGAACTCAGTTTTGCTTTTGTCACCAAATTTATTGCATAATCAGTTTTTTGTCTTTTACATGTTGTTGGAGCCTCTGAATCTTGAGAACCACTGTCAGAATCTTGTTTTTCTTCTTCAGTGCTAAAATGTTCTTCATCTTCACTGCTTAAATATATAATATATAATATGAAAGATTATGTAATAAGAATGCATACATTTAGCAAAATCACACCAGCAATAAACTGAAGCTGTGATACCTTAAACTGTACTGTATCTAACAATAGATACACTATGAGTCATAAAAAAACATGCCACTGAACTTATTGCAATAACTTTGCTCATCGTGAACCGATTTTAAAAATTTATTCAGCGATTATTCACAACTAAATTATCTACTAAACAACATCAAAATTACCACCAAAGTGCCATTGCTCACTATGCACGTGCACTCCAAACTTCAACAACACAAAATTGTCTCATTTCTTTACCAAAAAGTGAAATTACTGAAATGCAAATGATAAACTAAAAACATCCAAAAGTTTAAATACTTTTAGTTGTTTACTAAAAATGGTGTCTTCTTCAAGTAGAGAACAAGAACAATACTTGACTAATATAAAATATTACTTTTTGAATTCTTTTTTATTGTCTCAACCTAGAATTTTTAAACTAATTTTAACTTCTATATAAGAAATGAGACAATTTTTCTGTTGTTGAAGTTTGGAGTGTTCGTGTACAGTCAGTTTTCAGAATTGGGTCGCCATCAGACGAATGTTTTTCTGCAATTCAATTCTTAACAAAACCTGAAATTTTGTTAGGCATCAGACCAAATTTGACAAAGTTATGGTAGAAAGTTCAGTGGCATGTTTTTTTATGACTCATAGTGTAGATGGGAGAAAACAGTTTTCAGCTTAGGGGGGTGAACTTTTTTAAGATTTAACACTTTCAAATGGTATTTCCGGTTTTAAATGTAATTTCTCCACTCATAGTGGCATGGGAAACCAAAAAAAGCCAAAAAAAATTTTTAGTCATACCTCTAATATATATATATATATATATATATATATATATATATATATATATATATATATATATATATATATATATATATATATATGATAATCTAAGTACTATATATACATTTTTAATAGCTGATTAAACATTTTTAGGAAGTAAAAAAGAGATTTCCTGATGGCATCCCACTCTTGGATCCCATTGAAGATATGAATATTAAAGATGATGATCTTAAAAAAATAGTTCGGAAGATTGAAGCTCTTGAGAGTCGTTTGTACTCTCATCCTCTTCACAAAGATAAAGATTTAGAAACAAATTATAACTTATGTCAAAAAAAAGCGGCTGTTGATCAAGATATAAAATTGGCAAAGAAAGAGCTGAAAAAAGCAAAAACTATCTTACAGATGGATGAGTTAAAATGTCGCAAGCGTGTGCTAAGAAGGCAATTATGATTACTTTATGATTGCTTCATTTAATTTTAGTTTTGAATTATTTGTATCAATTTTTAATAGCTGAGTTATTTTGTTTAAAAGGGCCAAAAATTACATGTTCATCATGAAATTTATTGGAAACTTTATAAGTTTATCTGGCTTTGAGATAAGAGCACCAAAAGTTTTAGTAAATTTAATTTTAGACAATCATAAGAACTAAAGTTGCAAATTGAAGGTGGTTTTGTAACAGTGATCTTTGTCCATTGTCATAACTTTATATAATTAGATAGAAGCCTAAATCTGTTTCCTTAAATTGCTGCATTATAATTTTGTTGATGTAAATGTTTATTCCTTTTTCTCTTGTTAAAAATTCACAAAATTTAATTTTGATTCAAATTTAGTTTTCAGAAAGCCATTGTTACATTGCTATTACATTCAATCTTTTTGATAAAAAAAAAGTTGCAAAAATTAAGTGTCACTTTATACACTTACATAAACTCTAATAGGTAGCAGTATATTTGAGAAGATATATTATTTGCTAATGTTTTGAGAGTATTGGTATTGTGTTATTAAATTGATTTTTTTATTTCTAAAACACTTTCATTTTGTTTCCCCCAAGTTATCTTAGGGTTTTATATTTCTATATTTAACAGATTGGGGTATGCAACAGCTGGGGATGTTATTGAACTGAAGGGTAGAGTTGCATGTGAGATTAGTAGGTAATGATTAAAGTATCCCTAGGTATTAATATTCTTTTTATTTTTCAAGTTCTTCTTGTTATTGTTATCTTTGTTATTAGTGCTTTGATTTAATTTTATTTCAAATGCAAAGTTTATTATTGTTGTTGTTGTTGTAAGTATTATCATTTCCCCTTTGAGTTATTGTTATTATTAGTCGTTATTATCTATTAACTATTGTTATCTATTATTGTGTTGTTGTTGAAGTTAAAAACTATCGCTCTGTTTTATTTTTGATTTTTTTTATATTTTGAAAAATAATTGAAATATAAATGAATAACAAGTAAAAGTTGTTAATCATTCTTTATAAAGTGCTGACGAATTGCTATTAACAGAGATGATATTCAACGGTGTTTTTAATGATCTTACAGTAGACCAAATAACTGCCTTATTAAGCTGCTTTGTTTTCCAAGAAAAAGTAAGTTTCAAAAAAGAAATAGTAAATTTAATTGAAGCAATTAATTGACTTTTATTTATCTAAAGTTTTATTAAATTATTTACCTGCTATATTTGTTAATTTTTTTAAAGTTACGATTGTTAATTATTTTTTTATTATATTTAACTATTTTCCTATTATGTTGATCATATTAAGTAAAATTTTTAAAAATTATTAAATGTTTTTTTATTCCTCCAGGGAGATGAGGTTCCTAAGCTCTCGGAAACACTTGCTGGACCTTTAAGACAAATGAAAGTATGTTGAAATGAAAGTATATTGAATTTTTAAATAAATTTAGTTATTTTTCAATTAATTTTAAAAAGATAATAGTGAAAGTAGATTTTTTTAAAGTTGTTGTTTGTAAAATTAATAATTTTTGTAGATATATTAAAATTGGTAATGAACCAAATACTAATAATAAATTTTAAAAAATTTAAGAGTCTTTAGACCATTTTTTTTAAAAAAATAAATTTAAATCTTTTGTTTCAACTATATTTAATTTTTTTCAGGAGTCAGCACGGCGTATTGCAAAAATTTCAGAAGAAGCAAAAATGGAAATTGATGTTGATGAGTATATTGATTCGTTTAAACCTCAAATGATGGATGTTGTGTATGCTTGGTCTACAGGTTCCACATTTGCTGATATATGTAAAATGACAGATGTATTTGAAGGTAAATTTATTTTTATTATAAATTTTTTATAGAGATACAAAAAAAACAACAACATTTAAACATAAAGTGAAATTTATTTAAAACAGAATTTTATTTAAAAAAAAAAAGATCTTAACTAAGAATTAGATTAGTTTGTTTCAATTATTGTTTAAAACATTACTTATTCTAATATTTATGATATTTTGATATGCTTATTTTTTCTATTTTTTGATTTGCATAATTTTTTTTAATTTTAAAGGGAGTGTTATTCGTTGCATGAGACGACTTGATGAATTACTCCGTCAGATGTGTCAAGCAGCAAAGGCTATTGGGAACACTGAACTTGAAAACAAATTTTCTGATGGAATTACAAAGATTAAGAGAGATATCATTTTTGCTGCAAGCTTGTATTTATAAATCATCTGCTTTTAAAATTTATATAAAATATCTTCCTGGTATTTTTTCATTGCAAAAAAACTTGAATGAAAGTTCTCCAACACCTGTAACACTAATAATTGGTATTGAGTGCATAGATTATGATGTGCATAGATTATGATGCATAATATTTTTGATCAGTTGATGTTATGAAAGTAATGTTGGGATTGTAAAACCTTACTTACATTTCCCTTAAACTATAAAAAAAAAATTAGATATTTTAAATTTATTATTTTTAAGTGTGACATAATTAAAACAATATATTCCTATTATATTAGCAAATCTCTAATTTGAAAAAATCATTTTTGAAAGATTTTTGTTTGATTATATAGAAAACATATGTAGTAAGTTCTAAATTTTTTTAAGTGAAATATTATTAAATAATTAAATATAAGTTGTCTAGCATATGTTATAGTTTTAGGTAAGTAAATTTTGATTCTGACTTTAAAAATTAAAAGGTAAAAAATGATTAGATCAGTTTGATAATAATGAATTGTGATTGATGATGATAATGATGATGTGGTAACAATGATAATGGTATTAGTTTGATACTCACTAACCACTAATTCACTAACCTGTTCTTTAAGAATAAAAATGTTTTCCAAAAGAAAATAACAATGAACAAGAAACCAACAGTGCAACCATTTTAATCATGCGCTTATCCTTTGCATCGTCTTCCAAAAAGATCCTGATTTTAAAACTAAAACAAATTCCCGTGTTTTTGAAAAGATCTCTTTCAATACGGCAGCGCGCAGTTCAAACATATAAACATCTGTTTAGCCCAAAGTATTTACTCTTCACCAACACTGTTATCTATATATCATTATGTGGTACTGGAGATTACATTCAACAGCACATTGAAAAGTATTTTCATAACAAAAATACTCCTTACGATTTCAAGTAATGTCCCCCTTATTATTTAATATTTTTATTTAAGATGCTTAAAAAATATTTTATTTACAGTTATTAAGGGTTAAGATTGATAATTAATAATTTAAAACGTAACAAATTTTTGTTAAAATATTATGTACTTTTGTTTCACACCTAGTGTTTCCTTTAACAACCTTCAAAAAGAATATATAAGATGATAAATGAATCTTAACATCTGACTATTATTATTTTATAAATTCTTTATTATGATGTTCAATATCAATCACAGGCGAACTAGCTGCATGTTGATTTATGCTGTTTCTGCTGCTCCAATCAATCATTTTTGGTATATTGCATTAGACAAGGTTGTTAAACGAGGTTCTATACATGCTATTGTTGGAAAGAAGTTATTAGCAGACCAACTTGTTTTTGCTCCATTTTTTACTGTGTACTTTTTTTTAAGTAAGTTATTTGTGTAAGAAAAACTTTCCTTGAATAACTTAAAGCAGTTTGAAAATAAAATTTATGTCAATTACAGTATTCTTATTATAGACAAAAAAAATAGTTATATATGAAAATGAGAAAACACTTATCTTTCATTAACTTGAGAAAGTTCCTCTTTTTTTCCTTGCAGATGCAAATGCTAAAACATATCTATTAGCTCTAAGACCCTAATTAAAGACTTTGAAGCTATTAGCTCTAAAACATTTAAGATTAAATTTATTAAAAAAAACTTCAAATAACTATTGGTTGTAAGAAATACGCTTCTCATTTAATCAAGATAAATTTAAAAAAAAAATTAAATTCATGAGATATACACTTTCTTTTAAGAGAAAATACTTCTTTTAACTGCAAATCAAATAAACAAAAAAAGTTATTGTGGTTTTTATCAAATGAATTTTATTTAGTGTGATTTTGGGCTCAATTTTTTAAATGTTTCAGATCCTTTTTATTAGCAGCCATTTAAAAATGATTTTAATTCTTTATACTTGAATCAATTGTTAGTGATGGGTTACCTTGAAGGTCAAACACTGAAAGAAACCAAAGAAGAAATCAAAGAGAAAGCTTTGACTGTTTACTTGGTATTATTTTAAAAATTTTTCTTGTGATCATAAAGATGATTTATAAAACCTTTTAAAATTTTATAATTAATTTTATCACTTTAAAATATTGTTACTTTCCAGGCAGACTGTGGGGTTTGGCCTCCTATCCAGGTAAACTATATTCTTCAAGTCTACTGTGAATTTTATAGAAATGGTTTTTGATTCTTCTTTTTTAATGCTTCTGTTTTAATGCTTTAATACCTTTTCTTTTAATTTTTTTAATTATAGACTATTAATTTCTATCTAATACCAACTCATATGAGATTACTCTATATAAACATCTCTACATTATGCTGGAATGTGTTCCTATCTTATTCCAAGCACAAGGTATGCTTAAAAATCCTAAATTTAAAAAAAGTTTACTTAAAGAAAAAAATTGTTTCATGAAGTTGATGAGATTTATATAAAAAAGTTTTAAAATTCTATGAACAATTTTTTCGTCCGTTTCTAAGCTTTTATTTGGAAAAGAAGAACAAAACTATTTTTATTTTGTTTTTTGAAATCCACAGGGTATTTGCCATTGATGCTTCAGATCATTAGCTTTATACTACTATCGTTAAAAGCATTATTGACTAAAGTAAAGATTTTAATGACTTAAGCCTTAGTGATAAGTTGCATCTATTATAGATGACAGAACTTTGGAAAGTATAAATAATATGCTAATATTTTTAACATCAGTTTTTAAACAAGCAATTTCTATATGAATATAAACTTGCCACATCGATTTATCTTTAAAAGGCTGATATAGATATTGGTACTATTCATTGTTAATATTTATTAAAAACCAAAAAACCAAACACTAATTGTCAAAACTTATGTCAAACTAAAGCAATGTTTTTTTTATTACAAATAATACACTAATAAACATGCACTATGTAAATTATCACTAATAAGCATGCTTAAAGCTACATACATTTTATATGTTTTCATTTATGCAGAGCCCAAAATAATCAATTTAACTTTTTATTTATGAGTTGTATAAAAAGGAAAAAAATGGTACAAATGTTTAAGGAGGCTATTGATGAATTTTCTTAATTTTATTTTTTCTAAATGTGTAATTGCATATTTGGGAGTTTAGGAACTTAATGTTAGAAAATGATTTCTAGCTTCACATTTCTGGGTTATTTATTCAAGTTCATACCTAAAACTGGAAATGTTTGGCATGTTTTCTTTCACAAATAAAATAAAAGTGAGGCCATCATGAGTGTAAACAACAAAACAGCTTCTACATTATTTTGGTGGAAAGCATTATACTATATAAACTTTTTCAAAGAATGTTATAAAAATTTAAGAATATTAATACAAATAAATACCCTAGATTTATAAGTTTAATCTTTTAAATGTTTTATTAGTAAATAAAGTAAATAAATTTAGTGAATATTAAATAATAAGTTAAAAGTTACTAAAGTCTAATTAGTAAGTAGTAGTTAATTGTATAATATATAATAAATATCTATTTAAAAAAAAAAAATGTATATGGTAAACAATGTAGTTCAGCTGTGTGTTTAGTACATTAAATGTCTAAATAAAAAACCTTTCTCTTGTAAGTAATTAATGGTCTAAGATAAATTATTTTAGAGTAACTAATGAGGCAGGCAATTGAGAAATAGGTTTTAGTTAATTGACACTAATCATCGTTTTAGCAGTTTTATTATCAGCACATGTATTTTCTGTAAATTTGTTCTGTGTTTAATGAGCTACTTATTTCCTTTTAAAGGAAAGGAGATTTAAAGAAGGCATATAGTGTGTTGAATTACCACAATAAATTCCAATGCTGAACTCCCCATCACGATTGTTATGGAGGCGTGATGAAAGTCACTATTTTGATAACTTTTTTCTTGTTGTTTAGTTAGTTTGTTTTTAAAAAATGTAACTAGAAGATATCAAGTTCGTTATGCTTTTTATCCAATTCTAAATTTATTAAAAGCAATAGATAGGATTAATAAATACCTGGAATAAGTATATGTTCTAAACATTTTTGGGAGAATTTCTTTTTGTTAATTGTTTTTTTGTTGTAATGTTTTTGAATTTTTTAAGTTTATTTTTAAAAAGTATTTATTGAATGTATCAAGTCAACATTTTCATGAAATAAACAAATATTTTTAATGAATTTGTTTAAAAAGTAAATATGATTTGTAAAGTCTCTCTGTAAAAAACTTTTCTTCAATAAAAATTTGTTTTTAGAGAAAAAAATCTGAATAGTTTTGTCATTAAAAGTCATGTTTTTCTTCTCCAAACCCATCTTCTTTATCAAAATATTAAAGAGAATTCCAGTAGCTCATATACGATCACTTTCAACACGACCACTTTCTATACGACAGACATTGATTTCTGCATATGAATGTAGCTTTAGTCATAAAAATTTGCTATACACAAACACTATTTTGTCAATGTTATTGTGTGGCGCTGCTGACTGCGTTCAACAAAATATTGAAAAGTCTTTGTTAAAAAAAAACAAGCCCTATGACTTTAAGTAAGTGTTTTTGTTGGTATTATTTGAGTAGATTTTTTCATGTTAAAATGCAAATTTAAAGATGTAAGCAAAACATCTCTAATATGATTTTTTGACTTCTAGAAATTACATTTACAAAATAAAATTTTTGACAATCTTTGTAATCTTAAATGTATATTGTGTGCTAATTGTTAATAGACGGACAGGTTGCATGATGGTTTATGCTGGATTTGCAGCTCCTATCTCCCATTATTGGTATATTGCTCTTGATAAATTGATTAAACAAGGATCTATACATGCTATTGTTAGAAAGAAGCTGTTGGCAGACCAACTTATTTGCTCGCCATTTTTTACTGTCTATTTCTTTTTAAGTAAGAATTCATTTTCATTATAAATTTTTTTTATAAATTTTTGTTAAAACTTAAAGTTTTTTTTTACTTCTTTTATTTTTCTTTAAACTTTTTTTTTTCAATCAATAAAAAAAAAGGTTTCTACATATTTATGGAAACATTTGCATTTGATTTAGTGATAGGTCACCTGCAAGGTCAAACTGTTAAGGAAATCATACAGGAGATAAACATTTATTTGCATTTGATTTAGTGATAGGTTACCTGCAAGGTCAAACTATTAAGGAAATCATACAGGAGATAAAAGATAAAGGATTAACAGTTTATATGGTAAGATTTTGTTTGGTATTTTAACTTTGAGTTTACCTTTGCTATTATTAACATAGATTCAAACATTTGTTATTAAATTTTTGTAATATTTATGACTTAAAAGTATTATTATAGTATTTTTTGTTAAATAGTCATTAGGAAGATCAATATAAAGATTGTTAATTAATAGTATGTTGATATAAAGATTGTTAACTAATAGTATGTTAATATAAAGATTGTTAATTAATAGTATGTTAATATAAAGATTGTTAATTAATAGTATGTTAATGTAAAGATTGTTAAATAATAGTATGTTAATATAAAGATTGTTAATTAATAGTATATTAATATAAAGATTGTTAATTAATAGTATGTTAATATAAAGATTGTTAATTAATAGTATGTTAATATAAAGATTGTTAATTAATAGTATGTTAATGAGCATTAGTTTAATAAGATCAACTTTCACTGAAATTTTCAATGTCAGTTTATAAGTAATCATATATATGTAAAAACTATATATCAGTAATATTACATACTAATATTATATATAAGTAATATAATAAGTAAGAACTGTGTATAAGTATTTTATATGTAAGTAACCTATAAATATTAAGAAATATATGTAAAATTCTTTAGCATTAGATTTAATTAAAATGTTATAAAAAAAACTATATCAGGTGAACTTTAGTTTAAAGTATATATTAAACTGAAATAGTTTTGTTTAAGCTATAAAGTGTAATTAAACTTTAGCTCAATCTGTAATAATTTGTAATAAATTGTAATAATTTGTAATAAATTGTAATAATTTTAAATATAGTTTGGTTAAATAAATGTTTAGTGTTTTTATTTTAGGTAGATTGCATTGTTTGGCCTCCTGTGCAGGTAGTTTAATAAATTTTGAAAAAAATGTTATATTTATGTATTTTCATAAATTTAAAAATCAATTAAAAATATTTTATGGCATTTTATTTGTGCTTACAGGCTATTAATTTTTACCTAATTCCAAGCCACTTGAGAGTAATATACATCGCTATTGCAACATTTGGTTGGGATATTTTTCTGTCATACTCAAAGTTTAAGGTTACATCACTTTTTCTAGTTATATTTTAAGATTTTATATGTATAACATCAGTGTTCTGTAAAGTTGTTACAAGCACTTGAAGTTTTAAATTTTAAGCTTTTGTTCTGCAAAAAGTTGCACAACAAAAATTTTAATTTATTTCTTTTTATAGATGTTTTTTGTTAATTTTCTTACTTTCATAGGAAATGGTTAAAAGAGATGATCTTTCGTAGTGTCTTCATTTTGTTGGAAGGGATAAGATGATCACTGTGATGCCTTCTTTGTTATTACTAGTATTTGTGGTTTAAAATAGTTTATACTATTGCTTTAAAGATTTCATTTGTTTTTACATAGTTATTTTTGTATTTAAAAATTTTAACGATATAGAATTTTTATCACAATAAAATTTTATGTCAGAAATAACAGAAAGTATTTGTATTTCTGACATCAAAATTTTAAAGGTTTTTAGATAGTGTTTTGTATTTATCCAGTTAAAATAAAAATGCCGAAAAAGACTTTTTGAAAACTGTTTTTTGTTTTGTATCTTGAAACTTTTGTTGAGATTAATCAACTTTGTTTAAAATTATTCAATGTTTTACAAATGTTACATAAAATGAACATTAACAGTATGACAGCATGTAATATAACCCATAAACATATATGGTATATTTATAAATGTATTACAAAATATTTTCTGTGAGATGTTCAGTTAAAGTTGAAACAAATAAAATAGTTGAAACTTGCATTGTTTACATTACCTAAAGTTGCAGAGAGAATATAATTCATGTTGCTTTTTACTTGTTAATCATAAAGCACCTCTCAGAGATCAAATGTATAAAAGTTACTAAAAAAGTGTATTACTAACAAAGATCATGAAAATTTTCAAAAGAAAGTTACAAACAAAAATGCTTTATTTTGTCATAAGCTGATACATTTTAGATTGTAATGTAAGTAACAAATCTTTCCATGTTCTTTGATACGGAGTGCAGCAGCGATTTGTAGATGAGTTTTTTTTAAAGATTTTTGACTTAAAAAGATCAGAATATTTTTTTTGTGTTTTGTTGGTGTCTGAGCTGAACTAGCTGAAGCACTACTTAAGTATGAGACATTAAATGCAGAAGAAATAGATTTGATCATTAAAGGAAAGTTAACCCAACGGAAATAGTTGACTTTTTCAATGATCCATATTACATTTCAAAATAGTTTTATTAAAATCCTAATGTAGTTTTGTAGTTTTCACAACAAATTGAACAAAAGTAGATTTGGTTTAAAAAGTTAAAAATAGAAGCAAAAAGAACTGAAGTATTAAATTTGATCCATGTGGGTTCACCTTCAGGAGTTGTGATCAGAATATCTTGTACATTTTATAAAGTAAAAAATTTGATAATGCTGAAAGGGGTCAGGTGTTAATTCTTGTGAGCAAAAAAAAAAAAAAATAACAAAAGCAACTTAAGAAGCATGTTGAGAAAAATCCTACTGAAAATGAAAGAATACTAAAGTGTTTAAAGTTGATAAAAAGAAAGCGAGAAAGACTTTTGATTCTTGGGAAGGTCAGTGTTGACAATCAATTATTGACAGAAAGAATAATTGTATTCAGAAGACTCAGAGCAGTCAGAAAAGCTTCTAAATTATTTAAAGAGCATTAATAGTAAAAAAGTTTTTTTCAGAAAAAAAAAGTTTAATGTAGATTGTATCATCAACAAAAGAAAGCAAATAGGTCACTCAAGCCCCAGGTCTCAATAGGTCACTCAAGCCCCAAGTCATCTTTTAAAAGTGCTTGGGAGGATCTATGTGGAGGGATCAATACTTTTAAGGTCATATCTAGAGGTTGTCATTTAAAAAAATGAAGATCTAATTGAATCTTTAGGTAGGCAAAGCTTTTATTTCAGACTTTTCTTTCAATATTTATTACTTAGAAATGATTACATTTGGCTCTGAAATTTAAGTAAAAGCTAAGTATAGTTGTAAGAAAAAGCTTACTTAAAAGAATCCCTGCTACACCCTGTAACTTATGTAGCTTATGTATCCTAGCTACTTTAAAATTTTTGTTTTTATTATTTGAGCTATTTTAAGAAAGCTTTTTACAATTTTTTTTTTCTGCTCAGTAATATTTTTAAATGATTTCAAGTGTTCAATGTACAGGAGTGGTTTTTTCCATCACTTTTTGCTTTGTATTTTTCAAATAAACTGTAGGTATGTAGTTGTTAGTACTACTTGTTGACATCAATTGCTTTCATTTAATTTTGTTCTAAAAAATTCATAAATTTTAAAAATATTTAACAGAATTTTTCGTTAGCATAAATTACAGTGATAGTTTTAAAAATTACGTTTTTTTCATTTGAGTTCTCAAGTATCTCTTATGTTTGAATTTTCATTTGGAAAAAAAAAAGAAATCTTTTCTGAATATGTTCTTGTTATCATTTTCTATTATTTTTGTTTTAAATTTTTTTGTTTGTAAATAGAAAATAAAAAGAGGAAGGCAAGAATAAAACATATCCCATAATCCGACGGTGAAATGGAATTAACAAAAAATAGCAGCACTAAGGTTTAAATGAACTCTATTTTTATTTCAAGTTTATGTTTTTAAATATTTTTTAAAAAAAAATTTTGTTATGCTTATTATACAAATAAATGTATTCTAAATAAATTTACAAAAATATACCATAGTTTGAACAAAAATAACTTGTTGAAAACATTAGATTTATGAAAAGTTTTTGGAATTAAAGCTGTATTTTATTGTTTATTGCTTTAGCGTAAATGTGATTGGATTTCATCTTCATTTGATGAACTTCCAAAGAAACCAGTTTTGAAAAACTCAACAACAAAACAGAAAGAAGTGAAGAACGTTAAAGTAGCAAAAATTCATCACTTTGTCAAAGGTTAAATAGTAGTAACAAAGATAAAAAATGATGATAAAAATGATAAATGATAAAAAATGAAAATAGTAAATGATTACAATAAATGATTATAAATATAATAGAAGACCTTTTTTTTTTTTTGATCTTTTCTTTAATGTTTATCATTTCACTGGTATCTGTCTAAGTGTCTAACTACACCACTGTTTTTTTAACCTCAAGAGACTTGAGAAATATAATTCAATTCTTTATCTTAACAATGGTTTGATGGATTTAGTATATTTTATAGATATCAAAAGCTTTGATCAATGGATAGAAAAATATAAACCTCAAACCATAGTATGTTTGAATTTTCTTAATGCTTCTTTTTTACTCAACATCTCTTTATTTTTCTGTAAGATTAAGTTATGTAAAAATAAAAGCATAGAAATTTCCTCTTATTCTGTAGAGTGACCTTGCTGTTCATAGAAAAAAGGTTGCAGAAGTAGAACAATGGCTAAATAATCATTTTTGTGCTGGTGATAAAAATAAGGTATTTTTTTTGTTTCAGTAAATCAATGACATGATTGAACTTTTACCTTACAAAAAGGTGCCTTTTTAACTACTGTCTAGAGGAGGAAAGAAATTCTGCATCTGCTAGCACTCTCTTCTGTATTTGATTTTTTTTCTTTTAATAAAGTAAAAATTTTTACTTCAAAAATATTTTTTTTAGGGTGCTGCAGGCATCTTATTATTAACAGGTCCATCAGGTTCTGGAAAAACTGCCACAATAAATATTTTAGCTGGCCAAATGAAGTTTGAACTGAAGGAGTGGATAAATCCTACTGCCCAGGAGTATCAAGGTCAGTTTTTTTATTTATCTATCAGTCATTTCTAGAAGATTCTATGCATCTGGCACCAATTTGAGCAGATGGCGACACACTTCCAACAGTAATGCATGTCTTCAAAAAATCCATCAGATTTAAAAGCTGTTTTAAACTCATTTCTACCTTTAAAAAGCTTTTTTCCTCACTAAACCTTCTGGGTACCAAACTTTTTACATGCATCTAAAAGTCATATAATTTACATATGTATGTATGTATGTATGTATGTATGTATGTATGTATGTATGTATGTATGTATGTATGTATGTATGTATGTATGTATGTATGTATATATGTATGTATGTATGTATGTATGTATGTATGTATGTATGTATGTATGTATACTCCTTTTAGAACGTTCTTCATCTAATTGGCGTGAATTTTCTGTTGTTCAAGATTCACAAAGTCAGCAATTTTCAGACTTTTTACTTCGAGCAAATCGTTACAATCAAGTTGCTGTAATTGGTGAAATTAAAAATGAAAATTTCAGAGAAAAAGTTGTATTAATTGAAGTAACTACTTTGTTTATTATAAAATCTTTCTTATTAGGTAGTAGGAAAGGGGTGGGGGGGGGGGGTGCAGAGTATAAAAGGTTTCTCTTTTTTTTCCAGTTCACTACTTTTTTTATTTCATACAAAAGAAATTATTGTTTACTTAGTTTCACCATTTATCAATATTTTATGATTTAATGTCTGCTCTTGCACTTTCTAAAATTTTACTATAGTTAAAACAAATTTCATGTTGGGATGAAATCAAAAAGCAAAAAATTTTTAAATTTCTTGAATATAAAAAAATAATTTTGTGTAATCAAACCAAACTTCAATATTTGAAGCTACAAAAAAAACAACTTCTGGTTCTTTTAACACATTGTGCTAAAAAAATGCTGTTGCTGGGTAGTGCCAACTAGACTAATACTCTTGCTTCAAATTTTTAATTTGATTAATACTTTAACTTCGGAATATTTTCTTTGTCAGAAGAATAAGATCTGGCATTTCCTGACATATAGGTTTATAAGTAATAAAATAATAGTTAAAATAATATAAAGTAATAATATTATAAGTTAATAAATATTACAAATATTAAATACTATATTATGAATATTAAACATTAAAAATATTAAATGTTATAAAAAGTAATAAAATAAAAGTATTAAAAACAATAAAATCAGACACTTCGGGTTACATAGGTTTTCTGTACAAAAATAATAGATGCTCACAGAAACCATTTATTTCATTTAACAAGTAATTTAAACAATATAAGTAATTATAAATCATCACAAATTAAATGCCTAATACTTGGTTGACATCCCCTTTGCTTTTTTTAATGCAAGGACCCTTACCAGAGGCCCTTTTAGAGGGTCCAGAGCAACTTGGATGAGGTTTTATGCACTTCTTTCTCTCTTTGGTGAATTGTAAAATCACTCTATTAACAGTAAAAAGGGGTATTAAAATATTTTTAGATATTTTGTGTTGACTAAGACTACCTTCATGTTGACCCACAATGTGTCCTTGCTGAAATTTGGTTAGGTCTGATGCTCCTTTGATTCATGGGACGTTGGAATATTTTTAAATGCAGTTTTAGTCAATTAGTCTAAATTAATTTAACAATATTATTACCTGTAAATAATATCAATCATGAATTAAAAGCAGAAATAACATTTATTAGTGATCCTCAAGGGAATTCTGGGAACGGTAATTCCCGGGAATCTCGTTGGTCAATTTCCGTTCCCGTTTTTTTTTCGAGAAATTCCCGGAAATTTTTTTAAAATACAAATATGTAGATTATCATTTTTTAAAGGTATATTTAAAGTTTACAGTTGTAATTGCAGGTACAGCGGAGAAAATAGAATTAGCCTCACCATGTGCTGATCCAATATTTTGTAAATCTGTAAACAAGTTTGTGCGGTACAACTTTTGTATCCACTCACATATAATTACTGTTACAAACAACAACTTTTTAGATTATAATATAGCATAATTAAATTGCGGAACATTTGATAAAACTATAAAATGTATAATACTTGATATTTGCGGTAACAAATAGAATTAGCCTCATCAATAATTATTTTCAGTTTACTTGTATATTTTGATCTGGTGATACGCATTTGTGAGTTAGTTTTTTATTATTATTTGTAAGTTAAACAAAGACTGTGAAATCAGTGCTCATAAAGTTTTTAATATTTGGTTTTTGATACCTTTATTTGAAATGGGACGTGGTAAGCGTTTAACGAATGAAGAATTAGCAGTAATCAAAGCATACAAAGATACAGGCTTATCTAATCGGGAAATTGCAAAGAAAATTAAAAGATCTCCAAAAGTGGTTAACAATTACTTCAAGATTGGCGTTAATTATGGAGCCTATAAGGGAAGTGGTGGCAAACGTAAAATTGATAATCGTACTAAATGAGTTATTGTACGTCGTGCTGCTGCTCAGCACATGACTGCATCTCAAATTCGTGCTGATTTACAATTACCTGTATCTGTTCAACGTGTGAGACAAATCTTACATGAAGATCCAAACACAGTTTGGAAAAAGCGTAAACCAAAACCAAAACTTACTGCTCGTCATAAAAAAGTTAGATTACAATTTGCGAAAGAACACATGTCTTGGCAAGAAGAGTGGCATCAAGTTCTCTTTAGTGATGAAAAAAAGTTCAATCTAGATGGTCCTGATGGCTATCAATATTACTGGCACGATTTTCGAAAAGAGAAAGAAACTCGGATGAGTCGTAACTTTGGGGGTGGAAATGTTATGGTTTGGGGGGCTTTTTCCTTTACTGGAAAACTTCCACTGGCATGGATTTCAACAAAAATGAATTCACAGGACTACATTGACTTATTAGAAATAAGTTTACTTGAACATGGTGAGGAATTGATGGGTGAAACTTTCACTTTCCAACAAGATAATGCTACTATCCATAATTCAAAGCTTACAAAAGCTTGGTTTAGAGAAAAGAATATTCATGTAATGGAATGGCCCGCATGTAGTCCAGACCTTAACCCAATTGAAAATCTATGGGGAATACTTTCTAGAAAGGTTTATGAAAATGGTAAGCAATATGAATGCACCTTGGAGCTGAAAACTCGTATCAGAGAAGCTTGGAATGAAATATCTATAGAAACTATCCAAAATCTTGTGACTAGTATGTCAAACCGCATATTTGAAGTCATTAAAAATTCAGGAAGCTATACTAAATACTAAATGAGCGAAAAAACAAAGTATTTTATTTATTTTTTGTATATAACGCTAATGAGGCTAATTCTATTTTCTCCACAAATTGAATATTTTTAATTTTTTTTTCCATTTCGAATAAATTAAACATACCAATTTATAAACTTTTTAGTTGTTGTAGAAATAACAAGAAATAAAGTAGATTTCATAATTGTTTACCTGCAATTTTTGTTAAATTAGAACAAAAAATAAAGGTGAGGCTAGTTCTATTTTCTCCGCTGTATAATTAAAGTTTAAAACTTTTTTTATACCTGGAAATACACTTTACGGGTGTTAAAAAAGTTTTAATCTTTAAATATACCTGCAATTCTATGTATCAAAATGAATCTTCATAAATTTTACTCTAAAGTCTACCTGTAGTTGGTGGTGCAATTATTGCAATATAAAAATGCGTAAAATTAATTAGTAATTAGTTATTCAATATTTTTTAAAGTGTAAAGTGCATTGTGCAAGTTTTTTTAAAAGAAAGTGAAAAAGTTATTTTTGACAAATTATCAAAGGTAAATATAGTACATATTATGTTATTTCTTTTTCTAAATCTTTTTCTTTTTTTTTATTTCTTTTCTTTTTTCTTCATTTCTTTTTTCTTGATATCTTATCTTTTAATTTAATCTTTTGTGAGGAAGCATTTCAAAAGGGAAACGGGCAATAAAGATAAAGCACGCTGTGACATAGACTTGGGCAATCAAAAGTGTAGTGCTGTTCTCAATTGTGCTGGAGGTTCAACGAAGGGTTTGATAGAACATCTAAAGTGTGTTCATCAGATACTTGATCCATTGAAATCTGGACCAACAACTAGCAACCAAGCTCAACCAAGCACAAGCAGCACTGACAATCCTCCAGTAGAGGCAAAAGCTGATGACAGATTTTACTAGAGCATCGTTTGAGGAAACCATTTCTAAAGAAGTTGCTTTAAATGGATTGAACTTTGAACAGATTGTCAACTCAGATATAATAGCAGAGCCTGTGAAAGAGAAGTTTCCAACAAAAAAACTTCCCAAAGAATGGATCTGGTGTTGCAAAGATTGTTCTAGGTTTTCATGAAGACATCAAGGCTAAAATAAAATCGTGGATTCAAACTCATCTAGCTGAGGGACATTTCTTTTCAACAACCCTTGATGAATGGACTTCTACTGCAGGGCGATGTTTCTTGAACATTAATCTTCATTATTTTGAAAATGGTGTTGATAAAGAAATCAATTTGGGCATGGTTCCAATTTAAGTACAACTGCTCTTAACATCAAAAAAACTAGTAAGTTGATATTATAATCTTTCTCTTCTTTTAGGTTTCTAATCGTTTTTTATTTTTTATTTTTTTATTAACAGTTCGAAGCAAGATTGATGGAATTTGGCTTGGATCCAGAGAAACACATTGTTTGCACTTCTGGTGATGGTGCGAGCGCTATGGTATCATTTGGTTCTATGATCGCATCAGAATACGTCCAGTGCAGTGATCATGGAATTCATCTGGGTGTTACTAAAGTTCTTTATCTAAAGAAACAGTCAGCAGATGCTCCAGTGGATGATGACGACGATGATGTTTTTTTCGTTGAGTGTGGAAATGAAGATGAACCTGATGAAGATGTACCTGATGCCGGTTAGGACACAGAATCAGACAATGAAGAGGAGACCGATTCACTTCAAATGGTTTTCACTTATCAATCAACAATCACCAAATTGAGAAAAATCTTGAGCCTCTTCCATTGATTATTGGTCAAAAATGAAATTCTTCAAAAATTCGTTAAGAGGATGAACAACAGGAGAGAACTTAAGCTGAAGTTAGATTCAAAGACTCGTTGGGGCAGCCTTCATGATGCTTGCGAAAGTTTCTTGAAGTTACTTGGACCTGTGAAGGAAGCTCTGAACCACAGGGAGATTGACAAATCCTACTTATGGGCAGATATTGACTCAAAAAGATTGGAAGAGCTGGTAGAATTTCTGAGTCCAGCAAAGTTGGCAATTCAATTCTTGTCAAAGAAATCAGTAAATCTCATCAATTGCAACACAACTATCAAGTTTCTCTTGGACAATTTAGAAATGCATGTTCATCAGCTCTCGCAGGACATCTTCTTGGCTATCATGATATGACACTCTTCAATCACTCATCCTTTACTTGCACAACATCAACAGCATCAATGGGCCGAATGACTTTGCAACATCGACTGTTGCAGCTTTGAGCAAACTTGCAGTGAAGCTGATGGAAAGACTCTTCAGTACTGAAAATGATGATTGTGTGGAACAACCTGAACAGCAAGAAGAACCATCAGCATCAACATCACAGCAGGTTCAAAGAGGTTTAGCTGAGCAACTGACACTTGCCTTGAAAGCTTCAAGAGAGGTCACCAACAAGCAGGCAGGCAAAGTTATTGACTACAATTGTCTTTGTGATAAGAACACTGATGCTGTTTCTTTTCTTAAATGTTATTTCCGAAATAAATTAATAAAGTAGATTTAAACATAAATTTTGAGTTCTTTGTATTGTTTTTTGTATTTTTTGATTAAAAATTTTCAGGTTTTAGTAAGAAAAAAAATACTTCAAAGCTTTTTCATTCCCGATATTCCCGAAATTGAAATTCCCGGGAATTTGAGGATCACCAACATTTATCTTGGTGTCTATTAATTTCATGTCTGTGTAGGTTCTGATATGCCAAGTACAATGTAAAGTACTTTTCATTATCAACAATGATAAAAGTTTTTTAACCCATGAGTTCTTAACATAAATTCTGACACTTGTTTAGTATTTGTTCAGCTTGTTTTTCACTTTAGTTTGGTGTATGTTGTTGCTTGTAGTATTTTGAGTCAAGTTTCTTTAAATTTTCATGAATACTCATTTTTGACACATCTAATTTTGAAGCAACTTTCTTTGACTCATCCCAACATGGTTTTTAGTAGAAATTTTCAAATTTAGTTACTGTTTCTTGTCCAATTTTACTGGAGAACCTTTTCTTGACTACATTACATGGTAGACCACTTTTAATGAATTCATGATTATGGAATGTCTTTAACTTAAAAATGTTTTACAACATCAAGTTTTTTTTATTTGTCCATATAAAGAATAGATACACTGTCTAAAATCAGCCTGATCATCCACACAGGAAGTCATCATTGAAAATGGTATGAATATCTAGAATGAAAATGGTATGAATATCTAGAATGAAAATGGTATGAATATCTAGAATGAAGTTTAAACTGGTTTAAAATCTGTAAAAAATTTTGCTTTTTAATTCAAGCTTAAAAATGAGTTTTTTGACCAGTTGTTTGTCCCAAAACTTCCTGACAACCTGTTAAATACATCTTGTAATAAATTACATGACTTCTGATTCGAATACTCCCATCTTCTGGGAAGATAAATGTTTGATCCGATCTTCTGGGAAGATAAAAATGTTTGAGAATGACTTTTTCTCTTAGAGCAGTGAAAAAAATGTTTCATCTCTTAAAAAATTAATTTGTTTTTTTTTTTTTACTTTTTTATTTGTAAATGGATGCCATTTTGATTACTTTTAAAATAAAATAAAAATGGAATGAAAAAAGTTTAACAATTGATGTTTTTTAGGATTTACCAAATTTCGCTATACACAAACCTGAGAAATTTCACAACATTTTGAGGTTTGACAGAATTTCTTTATTTTACTACTATTATTTTTTTGCTATCTAATTGTACTATAATTTATTATATTTTATTATAGAATGTTTATTTATACAAAGTATGACATAATTCATACAATAAAAGTAATAACATGATGGCATATGGTATGAATTGTATGATGATATGAGGTTAAAATTATGACATGATGGTATAAGTAATTAATTAAATTAATGACTAATGTAATACAGTATAAAATTATGACTTACTCAGTAAATTAATACAAATGTTGTCATTTTCACAATATATTTTTGCTTTCATGTAAGTAAAATATAAGTAAATTGAAATTTAGCAAGGTTACTTTCAAAAGATATTTACTCTCTTCTCTAATTCAATAACTTTGGTTTTGCTGGGAATACTTTGAACTAAACTCCATCAAAACAAAAATTAACTTTTCACTTGTTTGAAAAGTGCATTTAACAGGGAAAGCAAAATTTTTATAAAAAGACTTAATCTGAAAAGTATAGCAATTGATTTCTCATAACAATCAATTGATATACATTTCAGATTGAATCTATTTGAGCTTGAAAGGATAAAGAAAGAAAAAAGGCCAGTGCAAATTTGAATCATAACCTGAAAGAGTTTTAACTTAAAACTTTTTTAAGGTTTTAAGGTAAACTTAAAGAGATATTAACTAGAATTGGTAATTGCCTTCAGAATTAAAAAAAACTTGGAAGTAGTTAATGCATATAAGTTTGTTTAGTTGTTTGTTGATTGCATGAATCTTGTTTATATCAAAGTTTTTTTTGTTGTAGAGAGTATTTGACCACAGGTCGTTCTCCTGTTGTCATTATCATGTCCGATGGTCACCATTCAGAGTCTGTGCATGCAACCTTTCCAAAACATGTCCAAGTTATGCTTAATATGAAAGTAATAAGGTGGTTATTGTGCAAGGGTTTGTCTAATTCATTGATACTTTTAAATTTAAATGAGACTTTGGGCTTCATTAAGAGAAGTTTTTTTACTTTAGTTTTAATTCAATTTCTATGACTGCTCTAACAAAAACTATGTGCAGTATAGTTGAAAAGGAAGCCAACTTGGTAAGTCAATTTATATATGAAGTAATTATATGAGTTAATGTTTATCAAGTTTTTTAAAGGTAATGTTTTTCAAGGTATGTCTTTAGAAAAAGATTCATAAAAGCTGTAAGCAATCTACTTCTAAGTGTTTAAAATATATATATTTTTTATTAGTTTATTGTTTAGCATTCTTCATATATGACATTGCCATTAAAAGACACTTATTCAATGTTGGCTACAGCTAGTAATGGTGACATACGTTCATGCATTAACTCACTGCAGTTCTTTTGCACAAATTGTAAGCCTAACAATAAAAATTTGTTAAGTTTCTGAGAAGTACTTTAGAAAGTGGAAAGTGTTTATTGTTTAAAAAACCTAAAAGTTTTTTTATACATTTTTTTCTTTAAACAATGATTTTTATTATTGTTCTCCTGTTTTAAAACTTTATTTAAAGTGTTTTTTCAAACACATGACATTTAGAAGTGGTTTCACTCACCTCAATAATTAAAAAACTTTTGTTATACAAAATACTCATTAGTTTAATTTTTTGTTTAATCAAATCTTTGTTTTTTTTTACAGTATTTTAACTATAACTATTATGGTGATAACTATAATATAAACTATAATAATTTTAATGGTAGTGTTTAAATTTTTAGGTTGTCCAAAAAAAAATAGAGCTGTAAATAATCAAAAGAATGACTTGAAAGGAAAAAAACTTAATGCTTTTAAAATGCATGAAGATGAGTATGTCAGTAAAGACTTAATCAATGGGCGAGATTCATCGTTGTTTTTGTTCAGAGCTCTTGGAAAAATACTTTATTCAAAAAGTAAGTTGATAGAATTACAATTACTAGTTGACAATTACAATTATTAGTTGATACAAGTACAATTTTCTTAACTTTATTTGCGCAAAAAAAGTTTTCATGAAATATTTTCTCTTACTTTCAACTAAAAAAAAATAAACCTCTTAAAAAATCTATAAAAAAAGAGCAATCAAGTTACTGTATATACAACTAGATAGATAATTCAACTTGATGTATAATTCAATCCAGTGTACAAGGCTGTATCCTATGACATAAATTCTTTAGAAATACTAAAGAATTTCTATAGAATTTTAGTATTCTATAAGACTCTTAAAAAACTTCTTCAAGATTTATATAGAATTTTAATAGGTTTTTATCAAATCAATCATTTTCAATCAAAATCATAGAAATCTCCTTCTAATTTGCTGCCAAAAAAGGTAATATTTATGAAATAGTTTTCAAACCAGGGATAGATTTTTGTTGATATCTAGAAACTATCTATTTACCTAGTTGAACATAATTTATTATTGACTTTTAATTTTGTTTTAAAAATTTTTAATCAAAAAAGTAAATCTTGACTCTATATGCCAAATATCAAAAAAGTCACTTTTTTTGACTCTTTTTACTCAAATAACTTATATTCTCAAATCATATACCTGTATATAAAGTAATCTAAAAACACTCTGTTACAAAGATGTTGACAAATTCCCATAATTAAAACTGCATATTTTATTTTTAGTTTTTTCTTCTTTTTAAGACTTTTATGAGCTGTGAAAGACGATCTATTAAATAAAATTTGTGATTTTTGCACTTGCATTGTAAATCAACTGCTTTTTTTTGGAATGAATCAACTACTTGTGAAATTTTTTTGTTTTTGTTGCAAAATAAATTCTTATATTTTTCAACATTTTTTTATTGTAAAAAAAGTTTTGCTTTTTGTGTGCAGTGTTTTGTTACCATTTTTATCTTAGTTAAACTTTTAAAAAAGAGTTTGGGAGAGCTTCCTTAAATGTCCATATACGTTGTTTAAAGTAGTTTGTGTATTGAAAAATTTATAAAAAATCTAGTTGCCACCAGGTGCCCTTTGACAAAGAGCTTTAATCATGCTTAATATTTAGATAATTGCATGTTGTTTTTAACTGTGATTGTATTTACCAATATATAATCTATTTAAGATAAGGCTAATTTTTTATACCAACAAAAAAAAGCAGATTAAAAACAAGTTTCTTATTTTTTGTTGTATTTATAAGTTTTGAGGCATCTCTGCAATGACACACTACTTCAGTAAAAAAAGTCTGATTACTAAAATTCAAAACAACTAATTTGAATTTTAGTAATCTTTTATGAAGAAGTTTACAATACAATGTAATATATATATATATATATATATATATATATATATATATATATATATATATATATATATATATATATATATATATATATATATATATATATATATATATATATATATATATACGTATATATATATATATTACATAGCATAAAGATACTTTAAAATAACAGGTTTTTTAAAAACTTTTTTTTTTAAATTGTTGCAATGATTTTTTAAAATTTAAATTGAAAATAAAGTTAATTATTCATTAATAAAATTAGTTATTAAAGTTTGCTACCTACAAATCATCTTATTTAACAAATGTAATGCTGTTTCCATAAAAATGTTTTTGTGATTAAAATTGAAATTCCTTTCAATATGAAAACAAATCAAAACATTTTTAACTTAATTTTAGTTTTCAATCTTCAAAGTAAAAATCCCTGAATATTGCAAACTAAAAACTTGCTTTTACAGAATTTTTTTTTCTTGAAAAAATGCAATAAAATCATATTAAATTAGGAGTTATACAGTTATAAATCACTAACAATTTTTTGTAATTAAAAATCAATTCTTTGTGTGTGATCCTGAAAGTATAGATAAAAGATATAATGTATAAATATATGATATAGAGATATAGTTAAAAGAATAAAAGGAAAAAATTTTATTTTATAAAATTTTTTAAAGGGCTTGCTGAAGAAGAATGCTGTGCTTTTCAGTTGAGCTCAAAGCATAAATCATATGTTCGGAGAGCATTAAGTTTAGATCCTGAGGTTGGTCATATTATTGCTTTTGTCTTTCATATTGTATGAGATTCTGTATTTCTAATCTCCCTAAAGTTGAATTTTAGTTTTCAATCCATTAACAATTGCTATTTTCATGTCAGAATGTCTTCATGCGGACTCAAGTCACATCTGAAATGTTTCTTCTTTATGTTCATGAGAATTATCCAGATTTTTTTAATAAAATGGATGATATTGTAAGTATTTAGCTGCTGTCAAGAGTTAAAAGCTGGTATTATGTTAATTATGATAATTATGTTTGTTATTTTGTATTCCTTTATGATGCCAATTATGTAAATTAGGAGCATTACTGTTTGCTGGAAAGCTTACTTAAATTGAAATGGCTAAAACTTATGGACCTGGTTTGATTGGCCAATCTCTATTGAGCTCTAGCTACATGAATCTGAATTTTTACAATTTTTATTATTTTTTGTGTATTTGCTAATAATAGTAATGATGATGATGATGATGATGATGATGATGATGATGATGATGATGATGATGATGATGATGACGATGATGATGATGATGATGATGATGATGATGATGATGATGATGATGATGATGATGATGATGATGATGATGATGATGATGATGATGATGATGATGATGATGATGATGATGATGATGATGATGATGATGATGATGATGATGATGATGATGATGATGATGATGATGATGATGATGATGATGATGATGATGATGATGATGATGATGATGATGATGATGATGATGATGATGATGATGATGATGATGATGATGATGATGATGATGATGATGATGATGATGATGATGATGATGATGATGATGATGATGATGATGATGATGATGATGATGATGATGATGATGATGATGATGATGATGATGATGATGATGATGATGATGATGATGAAGTAGAAAAAGTATAAGCTCTTTGTTCAATAACCATAATAAAATAAAAACTCTATAAAAATGCTTATTTAATTTATTTTATGAGAATCAAATTTTTTTGAAAAGATACCATCCAGTAAATCAAAAAAAGTTTGGCATTCTCTGTCTGAGAGTTTTATTTTTATTGTTGATCTCCTGTGACATGAAAACCATATAATTATCTTAGGTTTGATTGACTTTTTGAGTGACAGATTTCACTGAGAAAAAATCTTGGTGTTAGCAAGTCTATTTTAAGTAGAATTGAAGTTTTGTGAATAAAAGATTAAAATGATGTCACCGTGAACAAAACAGTAGAAACAAGTTCAATAGAAAGTCAATGCCAATGAGATAAATTCCACTTATAAATGCAATCTTATAAATTTTGTACATGATTCTCTTGCCAAGCAATAACTTTGCAGTATAGAAAAGTTATAACGTTTGATTTCTTCAAGTGTAAGCATGAGTATGCTTCTCTTCATTTTTATTAAGGACAAAAAAGCAATCAGAGCTGTGATTAATTGCAAATATTCTAATAAGTTTTTTTTAACAAAGAGTTAATAAGTTTGTAATAATATTTGTAAATGGAGCTGTGGTCAAATTACAAATATTATCACAAATTTAAAAAACAAATTTCATCAATTATGAGAAAGTTCTAATGAATTGTTTCAAGAGTAATTTTCAAATATGAAAACTTAAATATTTTCAGGAATCTGCTGTTTAATTGCAAACTTTTTTCTCATGAAAAAACTTGAGCACAAAAATTTATAATGGAGCAATAACTCCAAACTCATCTCTTGAACCTCCCCAGAATTTATTTGTTCAAAATAATTTTATAGAAATTTCTTTGTAAAGTCAATTGACATTAAGTATTGCCAATTTAAGAAGTTCGAAAGTATACTTTGATTTATTAATAAGATAAGATTTTCGTTTAAAGTTAAAAAATCCATGAAAATACTGGATTTCTTAACAAATTTAAAAGAAATCTCTTTTAAAATTTCAAAATTCAATTTTAAGTAAATACTTTTTTAGTTTCCTAAATTTTTACTGAAAAGGCCTTGTTAATAGTTTGTTATTTCAAAATTTTAATTACAAAACAACTTTTCATTTTGAGCTGTTAAATGTTTTAAATGAGTTTAAACTTTTTTTCGGTTTTTTTCTTAGGCATGTGCTAGCGATTATTTGTGTGACGCTGATGTTATGAATAGTTTATGGACTGTAAGTATCATTCTAAGTTTTTAACAAGGTTTTCACTTATATGCTCACATGCCTACAAATTGCCAAGCATTTTTTACATTGATTGGTCATTTAAAAATAAATTTCAATCAATTTTTTGATAAATATTGCAACAGATATTTTAGCTATAATTTTATAAGTTTCTAAAATCTTGTATAGGCTAATGCAGCAATGTGTGATTATGCAGCATCAGTGGGAATGCGTGGAGTTATGTTTGCTAATACTCAAGTACAATCAAACTCTGGCAGTGTTGCAGGGGGTTGGAGACCTCTACATAAACCTGAGTGGTTCCAAAGAGTCAAAACAGTACAGAGTGACATGTTTTTTAATTATTTTTATATTTTTACTCCTCTCTCGACTCTCATACCCATCCTTCTTTCATTGTGGTTTCTGATCTTAATATTAGTTGATGTAATCATTACAAATATTGTGTAGGCTCCTTTTCTTCCAGATGAATAGCAGATTGAAGCATTTTGGTGTTGTACAAACAGGTGGGTTTTTTTAATGCTTCTGTCACTATAAAGGATTTATTGATTTATAACTTAAGCATTCATGTAGAAAAATGTAATTAATGGTTTAGTCGTTTTTTTATTATTATTACCATTGTTCCTTTTGGGATTCTGGGCCATTTTAATTGTCTGAGATTTTCTTTAGAAAAAAGTCATCCTGCAATAGATCTGTTCACAGAAGTATTACCATATAAGGCTAAATGTGAATATGGTCCAAATATACTCCGTAAGTTGTCATTATAAAGATTTTTTTTTGTGTTTTTTTTTTTTTGCTTGTCTTTATACGCTTCTTGCTGCTAAATGACTAACTTTTTTTAAATTTAGGTTCGTTTGAGAAGGATATTGCTTGTTTTAAATTTTCCCGTCATCCTCCGAGGTATATAAACTTTTTTGGATTTGTTTAGTATATAATTTTTTCTTTTTTTTTCGATGTTTATTAAAAAGAGCTTTCTTTTTTTTTTTTTTTTTCAGAATATCTTTAGGAACTGTTCAAGACGATTACAATTACGTCGATGAATTTAATGTAGATGATTTTTCTAATCAAATGGGAAATTATCAACGTTCTCTTGATGTCTCACGTCATGATTTACTAGACGAGGAAGAAGAAATAGAAGATTTTGATGACTGATTACTTTTGAAAATTGTATACATATATATACACACACACTGGAGATAATCATATCGTTATTAAATATATTTATTCAATAAATAGCTACTGCGTCTCTGAGCGATTTAACTCTATTCTAACATCTAGAATAAGCGATACTGTTTAAAACTCAAGAAACTCCGAGGTCTTGAAAACTTTAAAGTTTTTTTTAAAAATGTTATTTGATAGTTTTTGTATTTTATTGAACAACATCTTCTATTATTTGCTCAGCCTCATGAGTTTAACTCGGTGTAACGAGTTATTACAGATTCATATTTTTTTAAGAATGTGTTTTGGTTTATTCACTACTCTTTTTTTTAAATCATCGCACTAAACCAAAACTTCGTTTTTTCATATATCTTCTTTCATTAAAGATAGTGAGCGAAGTTTTATTTCGTTTATTTGATTGTTATTTTGCTGATAATTGGTACTACTGATTTTTCGGCGTATATCTGCCCTGTCTCGTTTGGTCAACTTTATTGGTTTGTATTGCGCAATATCAAGGTGAACGACTCTCTTGTTTTCTTGGTGTAGCTTATTTACGTCTAAAGAATAAGTGAGGTGATTTTTTATTGAGTCACTGAAACTATTGTGATATTGATCTAAAGCTGTGAATGAGCGAGACTTCATTACTTGATCCATTATTTTATCATCAAATTTGTTCACCGAATTAAGACTTTCTATTGAACTTTCGTAACTATGAGATTTCTCTAAATTAGCGTAAGAGCTTTTAACCCGTCCTTCGATTGGATCAGATAAGTTATTATTATTGCTTATAAACGTTGTTTCCATATTTTTTTCTGAAAAATCTCTAGCGTTTGACTTGCAATATTGGAAGGTATCATCGAGATCTTGACCCGCATACGAATTGTAAATATTTGGCTTTATTCCCACAGGTACTTTAGGAAGAAGAAGAGACTTAGCAGATTCTGTGAAGTTTGTTTGACCGGAGTATTCCAACGTGCTGTCGTAAGTGGTTGGTTTTAGTGCATGTCGCCGTTTTCTATCGACTCTAAATTGATCACCTAAAACATCCCACATTAGCAAAATTAAAATAAAAATAACCTTCAAAGACTTTTGGCTAAACTAAAAGTACAAATAGAATCTGTGAATGAATTTACTTTAATCTATCTGAAAATATAATTTCGCGTAATTCAATAGAAAGAATATCTGTATATTTTTAATTGCATTTGCACTATTTCTTATTTTATCATTTTTACTACTTGATAACAAAGCTTCTTAAACGATATTAATATGAATCATCAAGTTTAGAAACTTCAAAATAAATTAACTTTTGCATATTTTCAGTTCTAAATATTTTCGAAAGAAGTGTGCATTATGTGAACATTAAAAACTTAACACAATTTAACATTTAAATGAGTAAAGCTATAAGACATAGGGAGAAAGTTGTATGCAGTATACTATACAGTGCTTCCCAATATCGTTTAGTAAATTTTAAAGCACGATGGTTAGCTTGGTGCAGGAATATATTGTCGCAATGCCTGTAATGAAATAAACGGGTTTGTTTTTATTTTTCTTCCCATTCTCCTCTGTATACTGCGTGAAACATTTTGCACATAAATCTTGGTTGATTTTCGATTTCCAGATTTTTTTTAACCAATTAGCAATCAATAATAAATTTTGTCATAAATAATTTTAAACAATCATAATACATTGTTACATGTGTTTTTTTTTAACCAATTAGCAATCAATAATAAATTTTGTCATAAATAATTTTAAACAATCATAATACATTGCTACATGTGTTAATACTTTAAAATGATAAAACAAAAATCAATGTTTCATTTTTTTCAGAAAATAGCAGTATTTTATTAAATTTATGAGAAGCAATGTGTATAAACGGCTCACAAAGAAACGTTTTGATTAAAAGTTGAAAACTGATGTAAACAATAATGAAACAACGGAAATAATTTGATGGACATATCGTCGGTGTAGATGCGATGTCTGAGTAAGTGCAAATTGTATCATTTTTATTTGGAGGTGTAATATTCTAAGTAAACTATTTATAATGTGTAAAGAGTAATAATTATTATAACTCTTATGTTGTTAGTTATTATAATTATTATATAATCTGGAAAATCATTACTTTTGTCAAAAGAAGTAGTTTTTTTCTTTGAAATTAAATTTCAGTTTAACAGGCTGTCACATCTACACCGACAACTCTCGGTAATAGGTTCCTGTTTAACAGAGTTTTAACTAATGTGTGCTAATAAGTATTATAAAAGTCAAACCATTCATTTTTCCTTTCAGTATTTGATCTGCATTTACAAGGGCTTTTTGCTCATGTTTTGGAAGCTCCATTTTTGCTTTCGCATAAGAATAATAAAACGTGAAATTACTTCCAATTACCGATATCGGAAGGGCAACCATTAGTATACCAAATGTCGCACAGCAACCGCCTATAATTTTTCCTGCTAACGTGACTGGTGCCATGTCTCCATATCCCACAGTGGTTAAAGTAATTATTGCCCACCAAAATGAACGTGGAATACTTTCAAATTTAGAATCACTGTTCTAAAGACAATAATTTAAAAACAGTTCATATGGCGTTTGCATTTATGTGCTAATAGTGTTTTATTTGTAAATGTTTGTTTGCATGAACTTTATCCTTAACTTAACAAACGTGAGTTTTTATACGCATATACATACGAGATTATTGCGCATATACATACGAGATTGCTTTATGCAAGGATGAAGTTAGGTCTCGGGAGGTTCCACTCAGTTATTTAGAGAACTTGTTAAGAAAATGTAAAAGTATTTTGTAAGAAAGAACTTTTAAAATTTGTTTAACACTTTCAATAATATTTATTAAAGGTAATTTAAGTTTAGTGTAAATGTGTATAAATGCAAGGAAGCTAAAGCACTTTGTGAATAGCGAATATCGAGTTTTATATTTTTATTTAACATCAAGAATTATTAGGAAAATTGCTAAATTAAAGATAATCACAGGAAATCTTAAAGTATGACTATGAAAATCTTGATTATGAATTTAAAAAATATATTATTTATTTTTAGAACATTAAATGAAAAAAAATTTAGTAGTAAGATCACATATATTTTATATGTGTGTGCGTGAGTATATGTGTGTATGCATGGATATTTAAACATATTTCTAACCTTTTCAGCATAATATACCATGGAAGCAAACACCACCATTGGGATGGTGAGCACTAACACTAGTAGCATGAGCTGTTCCAAGCTTGCTTTTAATGTTTCGCCAATCACAACCATGCCTCTTAAATTTTTAAAGTAGCGAAGCAGCCGAAATATACGAAGCAACCGTAAACATATTAAAAAACCAACTTCGTCACTTTTAAAAATAAGTTCACAATAAAACGGCAAAAGTGACACTAAATCAAACCACGTCAGAAAGTCTTTTAGAAGTTGTATTATGGAAGGGCAGCATAAAATTCTCAAAGTTAAGTCCAAAGTAAAAAAAGTGCAGTAAAATACTTCTAACAAATGAAACAGCTTTTTTTGCTTTTTAAGTACCGGCTCCGTTGATAAACTAAAAGTAGCTATAGAGAGTAACACAACGAAAATGTTCACGCCAGCTACTATCTAAATAATAATAATAAAAAAAAGCAAATGTACTGTGGTAAAACTTCATATGAAACATTTAACAGCACCTTCATACATCTTCAATTAGTTGTTGGACGAGCGGATGTTAGCAGAGGAAAGGCTATATGTAACATAATGGAAGAAAGGTAGATAGGAAAAAAATCGAGATCCTACAGCACTTTGAAGAGTGATAACCGTTTATCATTAATTCTCCACTAATCATCCCTCCACAACTAACTGAAAGCTCCACCGATAGAAGTTTTGAAAAGATTATTTTACATTTGCAAGAAAGCTGTTTTGCGGTTCTAAAAAATTCCATATTCTTTTCGCGAGCTTCTTCATTTGAGTCTTAGGTAGACCTCCATTTGAATATTGATCAGACTCTTTTTCAAGCGAGTAAAACTCGTCATCTGCTGGAAAAATTTTTAAGTTCTTGCTAACTTCCCGGTATTCACTGTAGTTTGGCCAGCAACAAGGTTGCATCATGAACTCGTCGACTCCCCAGAATTCAAGTTCCTATAATGAACGAGGAAATCCAAACAAACCGAATGTATACCCTCATTAAATTCATACATAAATTTTTAAAAAAATAATCTTTTCCTCATTTTTACCACTGTAATTTAAAACGAAAATTTCATTCAGAAATAGGATTCTTTTTGTGATTAGATTTTGCTGATAAGCTTTTAAAGATAATCAAGCTACTACTACAGAAGTATTACTAGGTTTGATTTTTTACCAATCAAGCGTGATTATTTATTTTTACCAATCAAGCGTGATTATTTATTTTTACTAATCAAGCGTGAGCTTAATGAATGTGTTATTGCAAAGTTATAAACCTTTGATGAGCTATTCAAAAGTTGCGATCGTCTTTGAGTGACATTTAGATTTCTTTTTTACAGTAGTTACAAAAAGTTAATAATTAATACGTACTTCTTCAAATAGAGGACCGCATACATCTTTTGGGCAATGGAGTTTCCCTGTTCGGCAATAGTTTAAAATGTTCTCAAAGCATCCAGGGTGCCGGTCGAAGAAAAATTCACTGGCTTCCAAATTTATATTTGCCATTGCAAGAGCTGTCTCAGCTATCCAAAACAATCTTGTATCAGGAAAGTTTTGAATAGTACTGATGTAACATTCATGCCTTGATCCCCCAACATTAATAATGACTCGGTCGATATTTTTCCTAATACTTCTTGGTTTCATAAACTCATCATCGTTCGTCATTTGTAAACCCTTGTTTTTTGTTCTTTTTTTAACCTAAAATTGTTTCGCTAATTTATCATTATTTTGGTTTTAAAGAACAAATTTAATTTACATTGCATAAACTAAATTTATACTCTACTTATACTCTATTTATACTCTATTTATTTACACTAAATACTTATTTATACTAAATACTTATTTATACTAAATATTTATTTACACTAAATATTTGTTTATGCTAAATATTTATTTATACTAAATATTTATTTACACTAAATATTTATTTATACTAAATATTTATTTATACTAAATATTTATTTACACTAAATATTTATTTACACTAAATATTTATGCTAAATATTTATTTATATTTATGCAATGTAAATTAAATATTTGTTTATACTAAATATTTATTTATGCTAAATTTATGCTCTATTTATTTATACTCTATTAAATTTATATTCCATAAATTAAGTTTGTATTCTATAAATTTATATAATTACATTTATGTTTATATAAATAATAAGATTACATTTATGTTTATATAAATTCTAAGATTACATTGATGTTTATATAAATGATAAGAATAACTGAGTCACTGTAAACTTAACAAAATCCATATGAATGATGATAACCATTCAGTTAAAAAAAGTTAAATTATTTTATCATTAATCATATTGCACGAAATTATTCACTCAAAAAAGTTATGGACTTTTTACACGCAAAATAATTTTTTACAATACAAAATACTCGGAAATATTTAAGAAATGTTATGGAATATATCAACAAATTCTCTCGACGCAAACAGTTTAACAAACATTTTAAATAAAAAGTGAAAACTGTGTCCAAACTTAATTGATAAACTAAAAAATACCGGATGTTTTCTGATGAGATAACAGACATTTGTTAATTTAAACACAAAAATATGATTTCGAAGGTTCAGATTAATTAAAATATCACCAGATTTATAATCATGCAGGATCATCAAGGACTTATATTTTAAAAAAAGATTATTTTTTCTAATCGTATTGCACTTTTTTTGATTTTAATTAACTTTAACTTGCAAACAAAGATAAATCATTAACCTTGTTATTTTTACTGGGGAAACCTCGACAACTCCTTTACTTTTGGTCTTCAAACGGAGTTCGCTTATGTAGCATAGCAACAAGCTGATTGGGTTCAGATAATCATCAACATACCTAATAATTTACAATAAAAATACAAAAGAAAATCAAAGAAATAGTCACGCAAACATTTATTAGTTGAACTTTATCAACAAAATGTAATTATCAATAAATTTTTTAAAAAATTCCATTTTTAAAAAGTTCCGACCTAATAACTAATCGCGATTCTTTTTTTTTTCTTCTTTCGTTCGTTCGTTTGTTTCGTTTAGTTCGGTGGATTGAAACTGCAAAATAGCAAAACAAATCTTTGTCAGAGTAAATAAAGATTTGTTGTGTTATCGTTTTCTTACGTATAAAAATTGCTAACAACCACTTTGGTGACTATTTTGTTGATTTTAAAACTTTTTAGTTTTCGAAAAAAAGTCTTTAACCTTACAACATTCTCCTCATAACTCTAAATTATTTTATTCAAAGAAAAAGAGTTTTTTATGCACATTGACTAATGAATATAATTTCAGATAAAAAAACAAACAAACAGGTACAAAATTTGTAAAATAAATTGAGCAAGAATTGTTTTCCCTATAGCCATTTTTGTTTGACGTTTTTAAAAGTAAAACGTTTTTTAAGTTCGATAAAATCACACTGGTCTAAATATGATCAAAAAACGAGAATACAAGTGATAAAAACTTGCCTGCTATTTCTCGATTATCGGTTTTTTCTCTGCCGTAAAGTAGAGTTGCAATAACCAATTGCCAATAGTAACTGAGATTTTGTATGTCAAATATATTTATGTTTTCTGATGAGCCGATATAAACAAGAGTTTATTTGAAATAAGCAGTATCAAAGCAATCATGTCAATGTAGTTGTTGGGGATTTGTTAAATATTGTTTTTTAAATTAAAAAAGTGTTACTATAGTTTTTGACGTTTGATATCAGTAACTTGTGAGATTTTATCTTTAAATGTTTTAGTTATAAGTATGCGTTGTTGCTTTTTACTGTTAAGTATTTTTACTAAATGTGCATTTTTTAAAAAACTTCCCTTCCAGATGATAAAATTTCTCTCCCTTTAAGTCACTATACTTTTTATAACATTTGGTTATAACGGAAATTAAATGTTTTAAAAAATATTTATCAGCATAATTTTATTTAAATGAATAAACGTAAAAACAATATATTTTTTGGAGAAGAGGCTTAAGAAGAAATGCTTGTGATTAAACGAAGTTGCATCAGTTTTAATCGCGAACTAAGAAAATTTTAATTTTTCAACAATCGATTAAATTATTTTCAATTTTCATAAAAAACGTTATTATTTGATTCATAATTTACGATCATCAACTAATTAACTAAATAACAACCATCAACTCTAATTAACGGAATTGTGATAATAATATGCACCCTTACGAAATTTTATGAAAATTTGACGGGAAAGGATTGAAATAAATTCATTTATGGTTCTCGTAGGTTTTAACGAAACTTTCGAGCAAATTAATTGAAACTTTGAATTAATTGAATCAATTACTCGTCATAATTTCAATACTACAATATAATTGATAATGTTAATTGTTTCATTCGTTTTATTTTACGAACGCTCGTAATTCGTTACAGTCGCAAAGTCTTTCCTTTAATATTTTTTCAAATTCGTGTTGCTGTTAATTTATTAAACGTTAATTAAACATTGAAATTATAAAGATATTAAGAAAGTAATAAGTTAACAAGAAATTATAAAATCATTGAGTCAAAAATAAGAAAACGAAAACATTACTCTACAAAAATTATGTTTTAAAATAAATTAATGTTTAATAACCACAAAAAGAAAAAAGGATTTTAAAAAAGATAATCAAACTTTATATTTAGGATATATAATGTCATAATAATCCATTTTAACTAAGGTAAACTTAGTCTTATCTGATTGATTTTAAAACTTTGCATATTTTGGATAATTTGTAGTTTATAAAAAAAGCGTTATTAGCAACGGACCTTATCAACAACATTATTATCATTTTTAAGTCATTCTAAATGGCCTAGTAATGTTTTCCTTTGTCATCGAAAACCCATATTTTTAAGTTACTCTAAGGTTTCTTATGCCAGCTTGGTTTCAAGTGATTCCTTTTTAGTTCTCGTGTTTGTTTACCGAACTATTCATTGTTTAACAGCATGTACAAGAAGCTTTGTTTGCATTTTAACTGAGGATTATATTTTTGTTTAAATATTTAATAGCAACGAGCAATAAAAAAATAATAGATTTAATAGCTTTTTGAAAAAAAGTGCTTAAAACAAGAGTCTTCACCACCGTTTTCCTTGTCAATTGCAATAGTTCTAAAACGCGCATGTTTAGCCATGCTAACAAACACTAAAAACAGCTTTTACATTCTTTTTAACTTAGAAATTATTCAAGATATCATTGAGAAATTTTTTATATTTTCAAATTGTGGAAGTAATATGGTTGTTAATTATTTTCCCAAAAATTACTTTTCTTATTTTCTCATTATATTTCAACGATACTTTGCGCGACCTGCAACGTGATCTGTAGGTCTATTGATTGGTTCAAGGAGTTTAATTCAATTTTCCAAGAGGTATCCATAAAGGGAATGTTTGAGTTTTTTAAATTTACATTGCTCTTTTGTCATTTTATTGTTATCTCAAAACTCTAATAAACTCTAGCTCTAGCCCCTGATGGTATGAAAAAAATTCAAAATATAAAATAAAAAGGCTAAATGTAAATGGTTTTCACGGATTTTAATTCATTCCCTTTATTCTGTTGTAGCACATAGTTTTAAGTTTCAAATCTTAAAGAATTGTGTCGCAAGGTAAAAAATCTTCGATTTTCACGTAATTTTGATCGTTTTTTGCTTTTTTATAAAACAACTGTTTATAGATATTTACGTTGTCAGAAATATATCAATTTATTTAAACTCAATACCTTTTTTTCAAAAATTTTGTCACAATTCCGAAATTTTGTGTGTGTGTGTTTATTCATCTTAAATGCAGAAAAATGACAACATATAAACAGGTTTAGCACCCTGTTAGTAGTTTGTTTTAGAGCATTTTGGCGTATAAATTATGGTGGATGTGTAAAAGCACATTCCTCTTCCCCCCCCCCCCCCCCCTCATTTTTCTTAAATTTAGTGAAAACCAACAATAGTTGTTAGCTTTTTCAGAATTGTATATTGAAATAAGAAAATATTTACTAGGAAAAACAGTTCAAGATTTTAGAATAATCTTAAGCAGAAACATCAACAAATACGATAAATACCATTTTTTTGCTAACAAATTTTTATAAATGTAAGATGAAATTTATAGATAATACGAATTTATACTAAACTTAGAAAATATTTTTAAGCACTTTTTTTATATTTTTTTTATAAACTGTTCCACCATAAATTTCCTTTATGAATCCATTTTTATGTTTATCGCGAAAAACTTCCAAAAACAGCTCCTCAAATCATAAAATTCCCTGTAAATGGCATCTTTCGACCAAACCAGATTTAAAAAAACTACAAACATCTTCTGATCCTACCTCGTTAAACACTTTACCTTGTTTTGGTGTGGTTTAATAAACATAATAGTTAAATAAATAGTTAACAGTTTAATAAACTTTAAATCTAAGTTCGGATTAGTTGCAGTGGACATGTGCATGCGGTACCCCAACTAAATTCGTATTTTCTAATTTGAAATATGATTAGCTGAGATTTTTTTTTTTTTGTTTTTTTTTTTGTTTTAAAGACATTGATCTAACTCTATTTCACCACGTGTGTCTTTCTTTGACCTCTACTCTAAAAATGTCACTTGTGACTGATTTTTCGGAGCGTATTAGAATAGAGAATTTAACAGTATTTTTACAACAGTCACATAGTTGCAAATAGATCAAGAACTTTCTAAGATTCCTCTGCAATTTGAATTAATTCTTCGCTTTTTTCTTTAGAGATTTTTAATCTCAATAATTTTTAAAAAACATGATTTGAGCCTTGTTTACATTAACTCTTTATTTTGTGATGTTTTACACGCATCTGTTTACAGAAATCATTAATTTTAAAGTTGTCAACTGGCAAACAATTTGCTGGTTTTACAATAGACAGAAAGTATAAAAAAATATATTAACACCTTAAGTGGATTATTTTTTTTATCCCTGATGTGTAAATATAGTGTTATAAAGTATGAAGCGCATGTAAAGTTATTAGCTTGGATAATTTTTTACAGCGATGTTGCAAATGCAAAAAAAGAAAATCTATAAGAAGAAAATTTTTTGAACATTCAACAACATGTTAATTGTAATGAAGTTGCTTGTGTATACTATTTTACAGGTTGCTGAGGTTGCAGTTACTACTGCTGCTGAGTATTTATCTGAGTAAACAAAAATAAGTTTTCTGATTTTTTGATTTTCCCATAAACTTGATGAAAATGTGATTTTTATGTTGTAAATGTAATGAAATCATATTTTTGCAAAATAGAGAATTTAAAAAAAAAAAATAACTTAACCTATTTTTATTGTTTTAATTATTTTAACTTACTTTTTAATTGTTAAAACATTTAGATGAGTGCAAAAATAAATGAAGTTTTTAATACATATTTAGAAAAACGTCAATTTGTAAAAAATATCATGTTTTAGGGTGTTCAACCTGTCATAAAGTGTAAATCACAAAATATTGGAATTTTATGAACTTTTTTAAATTTTATTTTTATTTAGGGGGGAAGTAAAAATATCAAAATCAAAATTTCGTTTTTCCAGGTTTATTGTGATTTTGAGATTAACTCTATTCAATTTAAGTGATTTTAACGTTACCTCTCAGATTATCTATTGGTAAATCAAGCAATCTTCTGAAAGTTTTTTTTTTAAACTTGGACAACCTTTACTTGCAGAAAAGAACATATCCAGAAAAAAAATAAACAAGATTTTGGATGAAGAATGAAACAACTCATTTTTATGGGGTTGTCACAGACAAATCAGATTGTACTGGGGCTGGCTACTTTCTTTATTTCAATGGCTTTTTTATTCTAACAGAATAAACAGTCTTGATAAGCTAGCTTAACCAATTGGTTCTTGTGAATATTTCTGATCCTCACATGCAACAACAGAAAACTGTACATCTCATGAATTATTTACAAAAAATTCATGAGATGTGCAGTTTTCTTTTTAACTTATAGAATTTATGAAATCTTTCTCTATTGTACATCAATCAAACTGTATTCACCTTTAAAAGTATCCATAATCAAATTTGGGCTCAGAAGTTCCATCCATGCCAATACCGACCTGTTTAATTATAATCTACTATAAAAAGGTTTTTTGCAAAAATGCGACAACAAATTAGAAATTTAAATAAAAGGATAAAATTAATGTAAGATTTAAATTTTAAAAATTAAACAAACGAATAAAGTCTTTTATATTATATATAAATATATTATATTATATATAAATCTATTATATTATAGAAATCTATTATATTATATATAAATCTATTATATCATATATAAATCTATTATATTATTGAAATCTATTATATTATTGAAATCTATTATATTACATATAAATCTATTATATTATATATAAATCTAGTATACTATATAAACCTAGTATATTATATATAATCTATGCAACTAGTTATCAATTATTTTGTTGAAATTGCAGGTTTTTTTAGCTCGACAGTTCGTTCGTTTACTAAAATTTTTTACTAGCAAATTTATCAATTTTGAATCTTGTGGTCCTATTTTTTGCAGTAGGACTAAGGCTATACCCTCCTCAGCTTCCGCCTTAATCCAAGCCTGCACATGTTCATAACTTTTAAACATCAAAGTACATAATTCTTTCAAATTGAGAAAATGAAGTCTTATCGATACTAAAGTTCCATCATTTTTTGCATTTACTTTAAAAAACTTCCCTAAAATAACGTACAAGAAAAGTACATAATTGATAAATAAAATAACGTAATTAAAATCCTGTTAAAAAAAGTCTATCAAAAATTTAATTACAAAATTAATGAGCCGATAATAAATACTACTTCAATTTTCTTAAAGTAACAACTTTTATCACAATTAGATGATTTTCTCCAGAGCTCTGGCTTCAAAGAAGTTATCTTCTGCAATTCTTATAACTTTAATTTCATATTTCTGAAAAGAAGCCGATTTATTTACTTAATTTCAGAGCACATATTTTATGATCACGCTAAATCGGTATTTTTCTTTAGGTGTATCCGTTGTCACGTTGTTTATCGGAGTATAGTTTCATAAGTTGTTTATTGGAATATAGTTCTAATTTGTTAAGAAATTTCTATTTGAAATCTTTCGTCGCTATTCTGTTTGAAAAAATCAAACCAAGCAACAACCTCGTTTTCACTCAAATCTTGCTTTACTAAAGACATTCTGCGAAACTCTTGTTCGTTTAGTTCTTTGTTGAAAAAGCCTTGAGTGTTTATTTTACGACAAATATCTGCTCTGTCTCGATTGCTAAGCCTTCTTGGCATATATTGTGGTATATCGAGGTGGATAACTTTCTTTTTTTCATGTCTATGTTTAAAATCTTGTGAAGATGCTGCACTATTTTTTGAGCATAAAGATTCTGGAAGAGATGGGAACTCATCTAAGTTGCTAAGCGACCGTTTTTTTTTAACTGTTTGCTCAACGCTAAATGACTTTTGACTGGAATTCTTACGCTCAAATAAGTTCATATCCTTTGTTGAATGAGTTTCTTTTACTCCTTCAGTATCTTTGCCTAAGTTATTTTCTAAGCTTTCAAGTTTTTCTTCGCTGTGAATGCAATTCTCTTCAGCATGCTCTGTTGTGGGCTGAAGCACTTCGTTGTTGACCAAGTTAAAATCATCAATTTTTAACGAACTAGTTATTCTTGGCGCAAATATAGATTTTTTGGAGTCCCTATGTAAAGTACTAACACTGGATTTACGAAACATTTCATTAGATGAAACATATCTTAACGCATATCTACGATTTTTACTCAATCCAGAACCGCCATTTTGATGATCGACTAAATCGATGGAAGAAACTGCTGCTACAGACGAAACTGCTGTTAGAGAAAAAACAAAAAGCTAAACAATAATGATTCTTTGCAAGTTAGTACACTCATCAATATGAACATTTATTAAATAGAACACATTGCCGTTCAACTCAAAAAAAAACAAAAATAAAAAAATAATAAAAATTATATTAACAAACCAACCGTTTGATTTCCTCCTCAAAATTCGATCTGCACTAATCATGTTTTTTTGCTCTTGTTTTGGTAGTTTCATACTTGCTTTTGCGTACGAATAATAAAACGTGTAGTTATTTCCTATGACAGATATAGGAAGAGCAACCATGAGTATACCAAATGCTGCGCATAATGCACCGATTAATTTACCAACAACTGTAGTCGGTGACATGTCCCCGTAGCCCACAGTACTCAGTGTTATTATTGCCCACCAAAAAGAGCGAGGGATGCTTTTAAAATTCGAGTTAGTAGTATCCTAAAAATGAGAAAATGATTCTCTAAAGCAAACTAATAAGTAATAAACTCTGGTTGATATTCTAAAATATCGAAAACAGAATCATTTTGAGTTGCCCCTTACACCCTTTGAAAAAGCTTTAAAAAAATAAAACTCAAGTATTTTTATTTTTATTTGAAAACCACTAATAATACAAAAACGAATTTGTCTTAAAAATCTTGTGAGATAAAAATATTTTACATTACTGAATTTCTCTAAAAATTTTTCTAAAAAATTCTATTTAAAACTATACTAAAAAAGAAATAGTACTTTTTCAGCGTAGTAGGCCAACGTGGCGAACACCACCATTGGAATAAATAGAACTAACACCAGTAGCATAAGCTGCTCCATGCTTGCCCTTAGAGTTTCTGCAAAAACTAACATACTTCTTAAATTTCTGAAAAAACGAAGAAGCCGAAAAATACGAAGCAAACGTAACGACATCAAAAACCCAATATCGCTTCTTTCCATCAAGAGCTCAAAATATAATGGTAACAATGACAAAATGTCTATCCAAGTCAGTGGATCTTTGAGATGACTGATAATTGAGGGACAGCATAGAAATCTTAAAATTATGTCAAATGTAAAAATTAAGCAATAACTTTTCTCAAAGTAACTAAACAGAACTTTATTTTTTTCAAAGGTTTTGTCGGTTTCTAAGCAAAATGTCGTAATTGATATCAGCACAATAAAGATGTGAATTGAAGCAATGACCTAAATGCAATAAAAAAAAAAAAAAAAATCTAATATTTATTATAGAAAATTACTTTTTGGTCATAACAACCTCAATTCAAACGCAAAGAATACCTTCGTCAAGAAATTTTTTTGTGGAACTTCCAAAAAATTCCAAATTGTGTTGCAAGTTCCTTTCAAAAAACCCTGCTGACAACAACTTTCTCCGTTGTTTTCAAATTGAACTCCTTTTTCATCTTGGTTTCTTTCTCCTTCATGAATAAATCTAAGGTTTTTACTTACTTCGCGGTATTGGCTGTAATTGGCCCAGCAGCACGGCTGCATGGTTAGTTCGTCTATTCCCCAAAATGCAAGTTCCTAAAAATATACTTGTTTGCAATTGCTAGAAATGTAAAAAACGCTTCAAAAAAAAAGTGTAAAAAGAAAAAATACCTTACCTCTTCAAAAAGTGGACCGCACACATCTTTTGGGCAATGAAGTTTTCCTGTTCGGCAATAGTTCAAAATATTCTCAAAGCATCCAGCGTGTCGATCAAAAAAAAACTCGTTAGCCTGTACATTATAGTCAGCCATTGCCATTGCTGTCTCTGCTATCCAAAACAATCTCGTGTCAGGAAAATTTTGAATTGTACTAATATAACATTCATGTCTTGATCCTCCAACATTTATTATGACTCGATCAACTTTTTTTGAGGATTTTCCATTCTCGAATTCAGTGAACCCATCGCGTGACATTTTTAGCAATAAACAGTTTTTAGAACTTTCTCAATACTTTACTTAAACTAAAGAAAATAGATAAATTAAAAAATAAATCTCTATAAAACATTTTTTTTTTTTAGATCAAATGAAATTATTGTTTAATCGAGTGGTTATGATTTCTTTAATTCTTCTGAGCCGACTGCTTCGTTAAAAAGTTATTAAAAAAAACACTAGGCAATGAATAAAAAGCCAAAACCATCACGAAATTTCACATAACACTGCTCAAGAGTAATCTGCAGAAGAAAGGTCTTGAAATTTTGCAAGTTTTTCGTTTATTATGTGTTTTGGTTGATTTATTGTTTCAGTAAAAAATATCTAAACAAATCATATTGAATGTCAATGATCTAGTCACTTGATATAACATTTAATAGAACAACAAAAAAAGAGAATAATGCTTACTCATGAAAATCCGTAAATTCAATTTCTTTTTATTGATGAAAATATTTTTGATAAGTATTTTTCATAAGTATTTGTAATCATATACAGACTGTCAAGTGTGAAGGAAAGCAAGAGATGTGCATCATATCAACGTGACGCAGAATACTAGTTTATTGATTGTGAATAATTTATGATGTGCATCCCACGTTATGTTTTCTATATTTTAAAAGTTTATCTAACCTTATAATGTTTAGACTTAAATTTGGAGTTCTGCTCATTTTTTAGAGTTAAAACTTAAACTTTTTAATGCTTGAGTTTTTAACAAGTTTTATAAATTAAACATTGGATAAAAAATTTTTCCTTCCTTAATTTACTTCATTTCGTCAATTTAGTTTTAACTGCTTTGATGTTAAATATTGTGTTTAAAAAAAAAATTTTTTTCACTTCATGAACCTGAATTTTGTTTATTTACTTTATTGTTTATTTACTTATTTACTTTCATCTTTAGGGTGGTTACATCAGGGAAGCTTACAGCAGGTGCCCTTTACAGATCTACCGGTCCTGAGTTCTAAGGGCCAACTCTTACGAGTGTTTAATGATCAAGTTGAGCTTAAGTCCAAAAACATCTTTTAACATCGTTTAACATCTTTCAAAAAGAACGTTTTAATGTGAATTAAAGATTTAATCGTAAGTTTTGATAGGTCAAATCTTTTTCCGCGATTAGTTTAACACACCTTTCCGCTTTCAATTCTTATTGCTTGGTAAATATGATTTTGTGTTGCTTTATGCCAAACCTTTTAAATATTTTCATCTATTATTGTTATCAGTATCTATATAACTATTTTTTTTTTTTTTTTTTTTAATTCTTCATTGTTAGTGTATTACAAGTCTACATAATTATACATATTTTAATAATGTCTGTCGACTTTTTTTGTCGATTTGATAATGTTATTTTAACTATTTGTGGATCTGTAGAAAATTTAAATGGTCTCACGTCTATGCTCGTTCTTAATTCCGTTGATTTTACAAAAACTTGGTTCCCATCCGCAAATTGTGATTTTCTGCTATATTTTCTTGAAGTTTGCGTATCGTACCTGAGGGGCGATATACAATCTTAGTAGCAAAACTCAAAGTTAAAAATCGACCATTCCCAAGGGAGTGGTTGAAGATTTCGATTAAAATCAAAACAAAAGATAAACAATTAAATCAAACATAATGCAGGCCGGATAGAAGACGTATCAAAGGAAAAGTGTTAATTTCCGCAAAAACAAAAACTGAAGAAGAAAAAAATCTTAAGTTTTTTCGCCGAATACATATTCACCTGCTTTGTAAATTGACTTATGTTCATCTCACAGTATAAAAAGAAAGAAGAAGAAGAAAAACAAAAAACAAAAAAAACAAAAAAAAAAAAACAATAATAAATTATAAATATTTTCATTAAAACTTTTAAATAAAAAATCACGTTAAATAAACGTAAGTTTATATGAAAAACAAACGAAATAAAAATTTAAGTGAACGATAAAATTATTTTGTTTTACATATTACATTTTTTATATTGAACGAGTTTGAAATACTTTTTAAATAATTATGTAGTTTTTAAATAGCTTTTATCACTGGAAAAAACAATAAAAATATAATACCTTTTTTTAGAATCGAGCTTAGAAAAAATAAGGTGATGCAAATATTGGTAATGGAAAAATCATTACTAAAAGACGTCTACGAATAGAAAAAAACATTATCATATGTCAAAAACATGCTTGTCGTATATATTCTGTAGGTCTTTTTACTCATAATTTGTCATTGTTTTAAAAAAAAAAAAAACTAGAAAGAACAAAAGAGTTTGGTAACAATGAGAAGCACTTTTTACATCTGCAAAATGTACTTCATAAAATTGATTTTTAAGCAAATTGATTAGGTTTAATTATCTCAAAGCCTTTTATTTTATTTTGATGTTAAAGAAAAAAAAAAAATTAAGATAAGAATATTACACTCTTCAAGCTTCGCACTTAAGATGTATCAAAAAAAATCTAAAAGTAATATTTGGTGGGTACAAAGCCTTATTTTCATTAAAAAATAGAGTACTACTTTTTTTGTATGCTTTTGTTATTGTTGTTGCTGCTGCTGCTGCTACTGATGATGATGATGATGATGATGATGATGATGATGATGATGATGATGATGATGATGATGATGATGATGATGATGATGATGATGATGATGATGATGATGATGATGATGATGATGATGATAATGATGATGATGATGATGATGATGATGATGATGATTGGCGTAGCAGAGGAATTTTTCTGAAAACATTGGAAATGTTTTGAATAACGTGATAAAATATAATACTATACAATAATAGTGTATATATACATACATATATGTTGTATTATGCTATAAATATATACATTTGTTGGTGTATATGCATACAAAATAATATATAAATGAACGAATCTTAAATAAAAGCATAACATACATTTTAAGCTTCATTTGCTAAAGAAGCTTACTAATTTAAGTAAATATGAATTTATATTTAAGTGTTCATATGAACTCAGATTATTACCTAAGTGCCTTATGGAATTTTTTCGCATTATTCAAACTTTTTATCAAAAAATTTAATGTGTTTATTACACGTGTTTTGAACAGTTTAACGCTGCATTACTTATTAAGCGTTGTAGGAGTTTCTTTTTAACTTATAGATGTTTCTTACTTTACTTGAAGATTAAAACTTAAAATAGGATGTCTAAATCTAAAATTATTAAATCTGGTAAAATGACATTTAATTAAAAAAATAAATTCTTTTTGTGCTTGACTATACAGTACCAAAGTTTTTTTTAAAAAAGAAATCATATAAATGCATCTATTAAAACCTAACCCTTAAAGATCATCGCTTTACATTACGAACTTTTTTAGAAATTTTTTCCCAATTGTAAGTCAAAGGAGTAGTTACCACTTTTTATAAACTCAATCTTTGTCTCGATGACATCAACCAAATATATTTCTTTTTCTCTTCAAGTAGTCTCAATATAAATAAAAAGTTTTGTTTTTCCAAATTTTTTAAAACTTCATCAAGGCAAATACTCATCTTCCTATTGTAAAAATCACTTGCATTTGCGTTTAAAAAAGTTCTGATTTTTATTTCTTTTGAATTACATTTTACATTTTTGAATTACAAATCCTTGGAAAATTTCTTCAATAACTTTATATGCAAGATTTATTTTTAAATCAAACTTTTGCGCTTTAAAAGTTTCACCATAAAACATTAAAGCAATCAAACTCAACGCTCTGATCATCGCATTAATTAATGATATTTACCTTTAAAACCTCGAGAATTTAAAAAAGACCACCCACTCTGTGGAGGAAGTAAGGATTTATATGAAAGTATAAGAAATTATATGTTATATGAAATATGGATTTACTGCTCAATTGAATGTAATAAATACTAGTTTAGGAAACAACTTATGTCCATTCGAGGTGACAATTATAATAAATTTTATGGTTAAACAAACAACGCCAAGAATTGAAGAAGTAAGCAAAATGCGTGGTATTGAAAAATTATTCACAAATTTAATCAAAGTCCCTCCTTTTCTTCTTTTTTTTTTATTTAGCTAATACTTCTCCTCTTCTAAAATGCCGAAGCGAAGAGTGGGATGTTCGACACTTGCCTACATCACCCCGTTTAATGTCTTGGTGACAGATGAAACTGTCAGCCCCGACGGATCTGCCTTAACAAATTCTGAGTCATCGAAAAAAACAAGCAAACATTGGCGAAAAAAGAGACAACAAATAAAAAACCCAGATCCTCTATCCAACTTTAGCTGCTAATGATCGAGCTAGTGCCACCAGCTCATGACAATGGTTCACCAATTTATTGGATGAGCTTTAACATACTACAGTTGATTTTAGCCATTAGCCGAGAGGCGATCCCTTCTCTCTCTCTCTCTCTCTCTCTCTCTCTCTCTCTCTCACACACACACACACACACACACACACACACACACACACACACACACACACACACACACACTTTTAATAAGCCATAATGCAATTGAAGCACTTGTGAAACTGTAAGAACTCATTCATTTTACAAACTAGCTATGTTTATTGAGTTTCATAATTTTTTTTAAAAATCTTTATTTTTTGATCCCGTACATATGCACGATTATACAGATGTTCCATGTTTGCGTTTTAACACGTTTAAAAAGTCATTTTTACAAAAAAATATATATAATTTTCAAAATTAAATATTCTATATTTTCTTACTTATACAAGTGCACATAAACACGCAACTTCTTCTGATATGGCGTCTTCTAGAGTAGGAAAAGTAATTTTTATCAATAGAAAAACCGACCTGTATGTTTAAATTCGGACAAATGTGTGCCCGATAAATAAACATTTAATTCAATTTTATTTCCCATTATGAAAACAACCCTAAGCATGCTGCACGAAGTGCTAAAACCATGGTTGTCAAAAAGCAAAAAAGAAGTTTGAGTGGCGCGCTCAATCTTCAGCTTTTAATCCCACTGGCCCAGTAGGCATTAGACGTCCAGTGGACGTCCATGAACGTCTATGGACGTCTTAGACGTCCTTAGATGGCCGGTGGACATCTAAGGACGTCCAATGCCTACTAGGGAACATCTTTGTGATCATTTGAAAAACTCGTGACAAAAGAATCTAAATAACCTCAAGTCCGTCATCAAAAGAGAATAGAATCATATTCCGACTGAAATTATCAAAAAAACGGTCATTTCTATCCTCAGCAATTGCAGTTTGAGAAAAGATAGGAAATTCAACAAAAAATCGATTATTAATTGTTTATGAGCATTTTTAATTTTTTAACATTAACCTGAGAGTAAAATACTCATAAAGTAACGGTTGGCCGAATATATATTTTTTCTTTCATCAAAATGGTTAGAACAATAATATATTTGCTAATTCTTAAGATGTGTTTAAAGAAAATATTTAAAATTTAATAAATCAATCAAAAATAAAATGAGGTTTTGTGTTTTTTTATTTTTAAAAAATCAGAAAATAAAAAAAAATTTACAAGTGGTTAAAAATTTTTTTCAGCTTGTATATGAGGTGTGTGCATGTATATAAACAAAGTTCAAATACCATATATATATATATATATATATATATATATATCATAAGTCATATATTAAGTTTTGATTATTGAACTTTTTTTGAACAAAATCTTTTTCCAAAAAAGGATATATGCATTGATTTTTGTGGTTGTTGTTGTATAAAATAGATACATCATTTTTATGTACAAAAAACTAAAAATTCTTTAAATTAGCACTATTTTAAAAAACAGGCGAAGAACATACTTTATAAAACATAACAAGAGATATTATCTTTTTTCTTTGATTTTAATTGGAACTTGCATAAGATTCTTGGCTAAAACATTCCACTTAAGTTTCTAGGTTGACTGCTTGATAAAATCGTGATTTAATTTGCGGTATAATTCTGCTCTGTCTCGAGCACTCAATTTTCTAGCTTGATTGCTTGATAAAATCGTGATTTAGTTTGCGGCATATTTCTGCTCTGTCTCGAGCACTCAATTTTCTAGGAATATATTGAGTAATATTCAAATGGATCACTTTCTTCTTATCTTCGCTGGTTGACTTCAAGCTTACTTGTGAGTTTGTTAAGGATTTATCAGAAACATTGTAAGGAAACTGATGTTCATATGCATTCGATTGGGATCGTGTCTTATTATTATTACTCTCATAGTTAAGGGAATCACCTTCAAAAGTTTTAGGATGAACAAAACTGTTGGTTTTCTTAATCATTGGATTTTTCCTGCTCCCTGCAAAGCTCATGTATTTAACAAAACTTGCTCTTCTTTGATGAAAAGTTACCTCCTCGTCGCTTGTGTCCACCACCTGTGATGGTAACAAGATTTTTGGTAGCAAACTTGATTTTGATAAGCTATTTTGCAGTGTGCTTTTTGTGTTCACTCCTTCAGAAGAGTCTAAAAATATGGACGCTAATGCAAACCGACGTCTTCGCACTGACTTCGAGTTAAACCCATTTGCTAAAATAAAAGTTAAAAGAAAGTTGTATGGTTTCATTTTCTTAGCTAAATTTAAAAAAAAAAATTTTTTCGGAGATCTATACAAGCTATTTAAGTATTCTTATCAAATTTCGTTTACAACCTTGAAATTTCAGCCAAGTATTAATTTATCTCAATCAATTCTTGATTATTCGTTTAGTGGAACATAAAGCATACAAATAAAAAAAGCTAAATCTAACCAAATGTTTCTCTAGAATGTAACTCTGCATTCATCAAGTTTTTATTTTTATGTTTTGGTAACTTCATGCTGGCTTTTGCATACGAATAGTAAAATGTAAAGTTACTTCCAATAACAGATATAGGAAGTGCAACCACGAGAATACCAAATGTTGCGCAAAAAGCACCTACAATTTTACCCACGAATGAAGTAGGTATCATATCTCCATAACCAACAGTAGTTAAAGTGATTATGGCCCACCAAAATGATCGAGGAATACTTTCAAATTGCGATTTCGAATTCTACAAGAATAGCTAATCATCATCATCATCATCATCATCATCATCATCATCATCATCATCATCATCATCATCACCGTCGTCGTCGCCGTCGTCAATCTAATTGTCATTGTTATCGCCGTCACAATTATTTTGTGTTGGTAATGACCAACACAAAATAATTGCTACAAATAAAATGAAACCACTATAAATACAACCAATAAACTTAAATATTTACAGAACTTGCCAGGCATTCTTACTTTTTCAGCATAGTATACCATTGCTGCAAATACCACCATTGGAATAAACAAAACCAACCCAAGAAGCATTAAAGGTTCAAAACTTGCTTTTAAAGTCTCTCCGAAAACAAGCATACCTCTCAAATTTCTAAAAAATCGAAGTAGACGAAAAATTCGAAGCAGCCGCAACGACAGCAAAAATCCTATGTCATCTCTGTTCAACAGAAGCTCAAAATAAAACGGCAGAAGTGATATCACATCAACCCATATTAAAAAGTCTTTGAGAAGTTTGATGAACGATGGGCAGCAGAGAACTTTTAAAACTAGATCCAATGTAAAGATCACGCAATAACTTTTTTCAAAGTAACCGAATAACTTTTCCTGTTTGCTAAAGATTGGCTCTGTTTGTAAACAAAAAGTTGCAATGGACAGCAGCGTGGTAAAAATGTGCACACTCGCAATTGTCTAAAACATATAATTAACATAATTCAAATATCTGAATTTTAATATATAATGAAGTATAGAGGTATGTTTATGATTGTTCCTACATTTTTATACATCCTTTAAAATACTTTTACGAATACCTTTGTTAACCAGTTCTTTTGAGGAACTTCCATCAAACTCCAAACAGTTTTTTTCAATTTGTAACATTGGCTATATTTATTTCTGAGTTGTTCGTTTTCAAATTCTGGAACTTCTTTTTCTTTTTCGTCTACCCCTTCGTGGAAAACCTTCAAGTTTTTGCTTGCGTCATTAAACTCACTGTAATTGGGCCAGCAGCAAGGCTGCATCATGAGTTCGTCTACTCCCCAAAATGCAAGTTCCTAACGAGACGAAAAATAAAATAAACAAAACTGCTACAAAAAAATTATTCCCTTAGAAAATCTAACTCTAAAGTTGTTTAAAATTGATTTATTAATTTTGACATTATCTTTGTTACTTTGTCACTAAATTATTGAAAGTTTAACGAAACAGTTTTTCTTTGATTTTTACAAGAACATTGCTGAATTACATGTGTGAGCCAAAAAAACTTTATTTACCTCTGCAAAGACTGGTCCACACACATCTTTTGGGCAATGAAGTTTTCCTGTTCTGCAATAGTTTAAAATGTTCTGAAAACAACCGGGATGCCGATCAAAAAAAAATTCATTAACATCTTCACCGAAATCCGCCATTTTGAGGGCCATTTCTGCAATCCAAAACAGTCGGGTATCAGGGAAGTTTTGAATAGTTTTTATATAGCATTCATGTCTTGTACCCCCAACATTAATATAAACTCGTTCAACATTTTGTTTCCTGCAACCTTCTACTTCTTCGTCTTGTTTATGCATTTAGTTTCTAATAAAAACATCTATATTTGTCACATTAAACGTTTTTTCTTTTTCTTTTAATTTCGTTTATTGAATGATTGTTTGGAACTAATGAAAACATTTTTTTATATTTAAGAGAGAACAAAACAATGCTTCCTGTAGTTCAATGTCCAAGAGGCACGTAATTAACTGGTTGAGCGATCTAAGTAGAGCGCTCATTGTCCTAGATACATCTCCCACCTCAAATCATGACAAGTTATTTCCATTTAGAAAAGTTGAAGTATATGTCGCGCGAGAATTTTTATATAAACTATGTAAATAACAGCAGCGTGTAACTAGGCTCTTGAAAGGAAACGAAAAAACAGTGTTCGGACTCATTTAATTAAATAAAGCACGATCACTAAAATTTTACGAAGCATTCAAAAGAATAAATTCTTGTACTTTTTTACCAAAATTAATAATAAGATTATTAGTTTTTTATTTTTCATTTTATGTACGTATGCGTATACGTAAGTAAAATAAAAAAGAAACAACTAAAATATTTCTTCTGACTTTTTCAACTCAAGGACGTATTGTCTTCGAGTTGGAAAAGTTAGAAAGAAAGCCATTTTATGAGACGCAGTTTTATCACATTGTTTATAGTTGATCGCGATTTTTACACATCCAGCCCTTTGTATTCCCTATTTTTTTCAGAATAATTATGAAAATCTACGACTATGCGACATTTGGCTAGTTAATAGCTTTCGCAAAAAAAATTGAATGTACTTGTCATCAAAGTACGAAACTAGGCTATTTGCGATATTTTATGATGTCGATTGGCTTGGTTAGAAGAGTTCTTTTATTATCAGAGTGATGCTTTGAGTTTTACTATTAGTGCTGAGCTTTGAAGGGGGGTGAACTTCATCTTGAAAAACTTTTTCATAAAAAATGTTATTTGATTGAATACTTGAGGCGAATATCGAATCAAATAAAACCGAACTTCGGTCGGTATAACCTATTCAAAACAAACTAACATTTATTTTGACCGGAAAAGTTTCGGTTTAAAATTTAGTTTAAAAATTTAAAAATTATTTAAACTGAATTTCAAACTAAAAGTTAGGGAAAATGTTTTTATTCTCTTTTTCTTGAAAACACCTGACTTTTCCTTTTTCAATCACTCGCTTTGCACTTCATGTGAAGATCCGTTCGGTAAATCACTAAATCATCATCTGCTTAAACACATAGAGGTTATCGGAAAACCGACAATTGTCAATAGCCGATTTGTAATGCATGTAACTGATGAGTGATATGCTTTAGGAGATTGTTAAATCTTTCGAATCCGCTCATCTCAACCTATTGGTTGTTAAAAATAGCAACAAACATCCAAATGGATTTAAAAAAAAATTAGATTTAAAAAGGAATTAACACCCAAGTGAATATCTCATGAAAAGAAAACAAAGACTTTATAAAAATCAGTTTCTTTTTTTTTTTTTCTTTTTTTTTTTAAACGGGAAGAAAATATTTTGGAAATGGTAATTCTAGATTATTGTTAAATGTTAATTTTTACAGCCGCTTTGTTTTTTAGTGACATTACAGCCGCTTAGTTTTTAAAATATTTACTCGAGTTTTATTCACAAAGAATTAATTTAAATTTCAAACACGCTGTATTTTTAGGTAACATTGGTTCTAATACCCTTTGTTTTTTGCATTATAATCACTCATGCGGAGGTAATCTTTTTATTTTTTTAAACTTCTATGTAACTTCTTTGCAACCTCTATGCAAACTCTTTGCAACTTCTTTACAAGATTTAGAAAGTTTTTTTTCTAATTCTTTTTTAATTGAAAAAAGTCCAAAAAATTATTTAAAACTCAATGGGTTTTGTTAACTGCATTTAAAAAAATTGTTTGGTTTTTTTTTCGATTATCCCCCCTCCCCCTCCCCCTCCCCCCTCCCCCCATACACACAACACACACATACACCCTCCTCCTAACCCACTCTTCCTTCTTTCGCATATACTAATTACTTTTTTAATTTAACAGCTATTGTAAAAAATATTTGATTTTAGTAATAATATAGGTTATTACTAAAATCAACTATTTTTGACGGTAGACGGGTTTTACCAAGTATTTAACATTAATTGTAATTGAGCCTCAAAATATTTAACTGACAGAAATATGAGTGAATAGGAACACAGTTATAGATTCTCAAGAAAATTTTGTATTGACTTATATAAGCGGTACTACTCTTGCTTGATACTCTGTTATAGCTATACTCAGCAGTTTTATAACCTTATATAGCCATGATATAATCATACATAGCCGGAAGATATTAAGATTCACGAGGGGAATGCTCATTTCAAACAAGAAGTTGAGTTCACAAAAGATCGAAAATGCATGGACTTCCGAACCCCATCACATAACGGCAGATTAGGTGTTGCTATGCGACAATGTCCTGAATGGGTTAGTGCTCTGTACTGAGACAATTTTAAATTTATTTTTTAGGAAAACAAATTTGTTATGCAACATTCGTACAAAAAAAAATATGTTTTAATTGTGATTTCAACAAATGCTTTTAGAAACAAAAAGCCCAGTATTCAACTGATCCTTCGCAGCCTCGCATGTGTTTGATTTTCGAAGATTTATCTGAAGGTAGTCCAAATGAGATAAAGAGAGATTTTAGAATCTTGGTCAGTAGTTGGTTATGATTTTTTTTTATTTTTTCATTTTATTTTTAACTTCTTCAGTCCGTGGAGAATTTTTTTTTCATAGCTACCATTATGGTAGTCACAGCTACCATTATGGTAGTTAATTGCAAGGATAGCGATAATTCTTATTGTCACTACTGCTCTCAACAACGTTATTTCTGTCGTTGTTGCTGTTTATTTTTTTCCATCAAAAAGATAATAAAGAACTTTTATTCAAAACTATTTCTTATTCTATTATTATTATTATATTTTTTCTTATTTCTATTTAGTTAAATCAAGGTGTTCCAGATACTAAGAATGTTGTAATAGAGAATATTTCCCTTTTCCCAACACCCGTTCAAGATATTCGTGCAATTGATCAGAGCCTAATAGAATTTTGTGGTGATCGAGAACTCATGTGGGGCAGTAGGGAAATTTCTTTGGAAGACGCAAAAAAGACTTACCTAATTGAAATGCTCAGCAATCAAGGTTCTTTATTATACTCTTAGTTATTAACTAACTTAGTATTGTTAGTTGATAAATTTATTGTTAATTGGTTTATTGTAAAATGATTGGTTTATTTATGTCATTGTTTTTAAGTTTAGTTATTGATTTAGTGATGTTTAGTGATGCTGCCTATAACTTTAAACATTTACATCAAATTTTTGTGTTATGCAAAGTTTCTTAGAAGAAATTTTGTGATGCAAAGTTATCGGTTCCTTATTTTATAGGTTCCTTTTTTTATATTAAACTTTGAATACCTCCAGGGTAAAAATTGATTCACAAATATATTAATGACAAAACTGTATTTTGTTTAACTTTATTTTCAAATCAACTGAAAAATTTAAAAGATTTCTTTTTTTTTTTTAAGCTTCTTCTTCAACTGATAAACAAGACAAGAAAGCTATAATAAAGTCATTCATGTCATGTGATGCCTCATCAGCGACGAAAATACAACAATGTGCTATATCAGGAAAAGAACCATTTGCAGAATGCAGATTTAGGAGCAAGCAATGTACTTACAAAATCATCTGCCCAATGAAATATGATTTGGATGGTTTTGATTGTAAACCTAATCATGTAATGAACAGTGTCATCTGTTGTGATTTTAATTGCTAATAAATGTTTAAAAAACAGAGTGCTGTTCACTGATTCTTTTTTCTAAACCAGTTTTGTGTTTGATTCACTCGTTGTGACACATACAGGGATTAAAGGACTGATGGGCCTTTAAAATGTTGGGGTAAAATAGATTGTTTTGGCCATCATATTTAGATGTATGCTTAATTAACTTTTTACCTGTGTAAATCTGCATCTACCCCTAAACTAGCTTAAAAGTATTTTTAGACGCTTTTAACCTTGTCAATCACGTCCAGGTTGTGATTTCTTGTCTAGCATTACATAATTTTTAGTAAAGTTAAATTTTTAACAAATATAAATAAAATACCTCAAATCGCAACGAACGAAGTTTACAACCAACTTGTTAAAAATATGAAATGACGCTAATACGTTTTAAAATTAAATCCAAAAGCTCAAACTAACAGCTATTATACTATTCATTACATCTCGTTTTCGAAATAGGAGTATCTTGAAATTTGAAAGATGAATTTGTTCACAGAATATTTCATATAAATAATAAAGGAGAAAAACGGTCAATTGAAGAAAATTAATAAATTAACAAAGCAATTCCTTCTCGTAAACTGTGCTCCAAAAAATATGGATGAGTATTTTGAAGTCTATGCAAATCTAGGTTTTTTTAACAACAAATTTAACAATAGAAAAACTATTGTTCATGGTAACTTTGAAGTATTTCAGAAAAGAAAAAAATCAGAGAAGCGATCCAATGATATGCCGATTTTCGCAACAAAACAATCAATTCAAAATTTGGGATAAAAAATGATCAGCAACTCTCTTAAAACTTTTTAAGAAAAAATCGCGAAACAAAAGACTCTCTTTACCCAGCCGCCCTTACGTGATTTAGCACGGAATAAAGGACTTTGATGAAAAAAAAAATTTCCCAATAAAATTCTAAAGTCGCGACAAAAGTGAAGGTTTAGATCCAATTTTGAACATGTAGGAACCAGGTTTAAGATATAAAAGTCCTAAAAAAATATTTTAATCAATTCTGAATTAAGTTAACTTAGGTAAAGAAAACTAATTTAAAAAATGTGTGTATGCGTGTGTGTGTGTGTGTGTGTTTGTGTGTGTGTATGCACACCCAAAAGGAAGTTATCTTTTAAGATTGTATCTGTGTATGCAGTATCGCAATAAATTTGGCTCTTTCATTTTAAAACAAGTGCTTTAATGTAAAATGTTTTAACCTCAAATAACTAATTACAATTATATGATTGCAATAGGTGAATGTTATGATTGCGGTAGGTGAATGTCTTTTGCATTCTTAATTTTTTAAGGTAAGAATCCGAAAGAACCCTTGATTGCTAAATATAAAGAAAACGAGTATTAGAAATCGAGTCATATTTCTTGACAACTAATTTTGTTAAGAACCTAAATAATTGATATCATTTTCTCCAATATTTCAAAGCCTCTTTGCCTTGTGAACTCAGCTTGCGGTGCTTCATTAATATTTTACTGCTTTTTGAAGAATCTTTGGTTGTTTTTTTTTAAATGTTTTATCATCATTATTACTATGTAATGTTATTTAATATCGTTCATCATTACTTCTCAACACTTTTTTTTTAAACCAAAAATGAGAAAAAGGTCGTTTAAACGAGGCTGAATATTCACAAATTTTTTTAGAAATCATTCAAAGTTCTTAAAAGTCTTCCTTGGGTACCGGGAGGTTCGTGCTGCATCCACTAAAATCTTGTCTTTTTTTTTAGTAGCATCCTGATACTGGATTGCTACAACAAATCAGGTGGAAAAAAATTTAAATGAAAGGCAGAGAGAGATGTTAGCCAAAGAAATATTTATGAAATATGATAAATATATCTAAGTATATTATATCTAGATATATTATATAATATAGTATATTATATATATTAATAATAGATATATGCTTAATATAGTATTTTATATATATTAATAATAAATATGTTATAAAAGACGGAAAGATGTTAGGCGAAATATGTTTGAGCAGAAAAAAGTCAGGACAGAAAATACCGGAATTTAATTTCATTTTAAAGGAAATTCTGTTTATAAAAGTTAGAAGGTTTTGATGATGGCTTTTTGATGGATTTTCTTTGACTTTAGGTCAAAATTTCAAGAACTTTTAAGTTCAAAAAAGCTGTATATCAAAATGTACGCTTGTCATAAAATGTTTGGCTATAAAAATTATTTTCTTGTTTTTATGAAAATTAAGAAATTATTTAAGATTAAATATGTCTATTTTGAGGTTAAATTTGCCACATGCTTTTGATATTAAATCAGTCACATAACTTTTTTTTTCTTATATGGCCTGCAGACTAAAAGGTTCAACCGTTTAACCCTTCTATGGATTAAATGATCTGACCATTTTTACCATAAAAAAAGGAGCTTTGTTTAGAGACAAAATTAGAATAAGCTCGACGCAAAGTTATGTAAAACACGTGTTGTATTGGAGCATAACTTGTAAGTCGTATTTATTCTCTCGTTATGCATTTGTATTTCTTCCCCACGGCGCATAGGAAGATGTGCTGTGACCTTGCAACACTCAGAAAGTTTTTTTTTTTAACTATTATTAAGAAAACATTTCTTTGTTTCAAAAATGTAAAAAACAACTTTTTTCAATAGGGGGTAAATCACATTTTTTAAGAGAGTACCTAGTACCTAGGAATTTTGTTGCTCAAGAAAGGTAACTAAGAGGTATGGGGCTTACTCAAACTTCTAGTATTATAATAATGGTGTCGATAGAGGGTGGCTAGCAAATAATAAGGATATTTGGAGCTTTCTCAACTCCACCCCAACCCCTAGCTCCCCTATTCCTAGAGCTACGTCTCCTAAAATAGCATCTGTTTTTTTTTTATTCTATCATAAATAATATTCAAATTTCATCAAAAAATCACTTTTTGTTTAAGATTTATGATCAAGTAAAACTTAGAATTACACCAACTTACCTCCTGAAATAACTTTAAATTGTCGTAACTTTTAAGCAAGAAAATCATTTATGATGAAATTTTTATCTGCTTTAACATAACATGAAAAAAAAAAAGATTTGATAAGAGCTTCTAAGAACCATGTCTTCAAGGAGGGGGAGGAAATTCTTGATCGATCACTATAAAATCTTGCCCGCTCAAAGAGTCGGCTTTAATTATCAACAGTTAGTAATGACCTTTGCTAATTGCTAATAATTAAAGGATTGTAAAATCATAAAACCATTTTAAAATCAACTTTCCTTTTAACGCAAGGTAAAGTTCTATCAAAGTTCTATCAAAGATTTGCGTACAATGAATCAGAGAACACCTTACCTTTGAAAACGTTTGGTCGGAAGAAGTTTAAGAAACCTTTCTTTTTCAGAAAAAAGACTTGCAAGATCAATTTCACGTTTAATTCATTAAAATGTAAATAAAATTTATTATTAACATAAGCGTAAAAAATAATTAGTTAAAGTTAAAAAACGGTTTTTCTTTGACTCGTTAATTTCGGGAAAAGTAATACGTAACGGAATAACTGATTGTATTAATTGGTTTTTTAAATTAAAGTCGTTCATTACGATTTTTCCGTTAAAAAGTGCTCAATAAATTTGGACTTTCCGGAATTTCTTTGCAAAACCTTTCATTCGTTTACTTTTTTTTTTTTTTTGAGCGTGTTCGCGTGCTCAAGCGTAGTTCAAATTTAGTCTAAGGTGTCAATTGAATGATAGTTTAACCAAAAAAATTTAAAACATATAAATACATTTCCTAGACTGTTGTCATAATTTATTAATTATTATATGTAAAACTTCACATTTTTTTATTTAATTTAAAATGATTTTTCGTTACCAGGATAGTTATCAATAAAATGATTTTTTTTTCATAAAATTTTCGTAAGTTCCGATAATAATTGTCAATTTGTTTTTAAAAAAACTCGGAATTAATTGCAGGTTTCGGAGCTTTTTCGTCCATCCTTGCAACAGTTTCATTTGAGTTATGGGCACTTGTTAAATCGGGCCGAAATATGAATTCGGGATAATGTTTATGAAGAAATGGGAGGAGCCTTTTTATTAAGCATTCCTCAATATATAGCTCAGATTTGATTGCGCATGATTTGGTTTTAAGAATAAGAGGAGTCAATATACCTGCAATCGAAATTGCTACCCATACGAGAACTTTTGAAGGGAATTTTTTTCCCCTGCATATTGAACACATATTGATGTACAACCCGGTGTAAAATCCTGCGTTTCCGGGTATTTCCGTACCATTAAGTAAGAAACATTTTTTGTTGTCGAACACTATATCTTTTTTTTTTTTTCCCATAAAGATAGTTTACCATCTTTTGACTCAATTTGTTGGCTCTCAAAGCTTGATCAAAACTGTACTTTGGAGTTTTTTTTCGTTTATGGTAAGAAATTTGCATTTTCGACAATTGGTATGAAATATTTTGATGGCTTTTTCCAAATTTCTGGCCCAGTTTTTGTTGACTCATTCCAATCTATTGTTTGTCACTTGAATTGAGCTCTCTTAGCTGGTGTCCATGAAGATGGCCGTCCAGTTTTTTTTCTTGTCTTTAACTGGTCGATTAGTGTGCTACTTATTTAAGACCTAATACTAAAATTGCATATTCTGATATAAAAAGTAATTGACAATTTCTGATTTTTTCATTTTCGGATTATTTACAATATTATTTTTAACACTTTCTTGAAGATTTTCTCACCCGGAAATGTTTAACCTCATTTTAAAAAATATCTTTTTAGCTATACTTTAGACACATAGTTGATTGTAAATTAAGTAAAACAACAGATTTTCATATCGATTTATTTGTGAAAAATTAATTTAACTTTAGACTTAACTTTTTTGCCACTCTTAAGAGTTCCTGCTGCCAAACACGTGTAGATAGTTACAAATATTGAAAAAAATAGTCCATGACTGTTTTAGAAAATAATTAACCTCCACATATTAAAAACTGTAGCTAGCTATAATTGAATATAATTTGGTTTTCTAAACTCGTTTCAAATCTCTAAGTATTCAAAATATGCAATATAAGTAATTTATGTATTATATGCACTGTATGCAGTATATGCAAATATTTATTTAGTATACGCTATAATGCTATATTTTCATACGCTATACATGCTATATTTTCACAATATATGCAATATATGCTATATAAACAATATATTTATTATATATGCAATAGATACAATCTGTTTGTGTGTGAGTATGTGTGAGTGTGTGTGTCTATATATATATATATATATATATATATATATATATATATATATATATATATATATATATATATATATATATAAATGTAAATTGATACATTTATTAGACTATATTTATATTTGTTCAAATTCTCACAACTTATTTATTAATAAAGTTAAATTAAGTATTAAAAATTGATTGGTTGTCGTACGAATTCTATATGCTACTATAAATAATGAAAACTCCAAAAGAGATGCTAGCGACGTACAGTAAGTGCATGTGTGAGCATTATTTGTCCGTAGCAGCTCAAAAAAAGTTTGGAAATAAGCTTCTTGTGTTCAAGTAGCAAGTTCGCTTCGACGTTAAATAAAATGGAGATTAGTGACTTATTTTTGTCGATTGCTTTCCGACAAACTTATAAAGCGTAAGTTTTTGCAAATTTAATAACAATAATAAAATAATAACAAAATTAGCTGAAATAGCAAAAATAAACGAGCAGCTGATGTACTTTTTGTTGTTAGCATTTTCTAAAAATTTAGAAACCTTTTTAATGAAGAGCTATGCAATTTTTTTAATCAAAATCAATAACCTTTTTTTGGTGCTTTAGTTGTACGCGGCAGTGTTTAATAAAATTTAATAAATATTTCAGATAAATGATTCCTCTATAAGTTTTTTTTATTCAAAATCTTAACTTTCGCTAAGTTTAAATGATTTCTCCAGCAGCTTTTAATGAAAAATATCGTGGCTTGCTTTTAATGAAAAATATCGTGGCTTGCTTTTAATAAAAAATATCCGTGGCTTTAGCAGACATAATGGTAGTTTTTAAATGTTAAGTTTAAACAAGTGAACTTTAATGGCAATCTTTGAAGAAATGTAAATTGAAAAAAATCAATTCTGTATTCAACTTTAAATCATATTTGAGTTCAACAACCAATGCCATTCTTATAGTTAGACACTACATTTATTAATAAATCAATTAATAACCTACACCAACAATATATACATATACATATACACATAGGCGCCGAGTCCACGGGGGCAACAGGAGCAGTGCCCCCCCTCCCCCGGAAATTTATACTAATAATATATTATCACGGATTATCGTGAGGGCGAGAGTATCTATTCGCCCCCGTAATCTTATTTAACTCACAAAACCTAATTTTCTGGTCCATCCAACCTGGAAATGAATTAATATCAGTTAATTAAAAAATTGATTATTTGCTTTTGTTACCATCATACTCACTTGCTCTCTAAAAATTTTAGTACATGTGTACACGTGAAAGTGTAAATGTTGAAAGAAAATTTTGACTTTTCAGTAATTTGATTGAATTGTTTTTTTAAAATTTGGACCAGCAAAATAAAACATTTTACAAGCGATTTGTTGAAAAATTTCACAAGAATTTTTAATGGCAACTCTTGCTAATTGCATCTTTTAAACTCATACTTTAGATTCACGAAGTGTTTTTTACTTTCTTAAAGGTTTTTCTTTGAAATTTTCTCATTTTCAAAAAAATGAAACCTAAATTTTTTGAACCTTTAGTTCAATTAATGCGAAATTTTGTTACAAGTTCGCAATTCAATAGCGTTATGCTAAAAGATTATAATTAATAATTTATCATTTCAAAAGTTTGATTTTTCTTTTAAGATGACGGATCGCAATCTAATAAAAAATCTCCAACTTTCCAACAAAAGTTATTTATATCGAGGGAATAACGTTTTTGTTAAATATAGTCCTGAAATAACCAGCAAACGTATCAACACTGACTCTACTAACTTGGATGTTCTCTTCAAGCAAGTACATTCTGGAAATGAACGCACCAACGTCGAATCACCGACAATATTCCGAAAAACTGAGCTTCAAAGTAATACGAAAATAAGTGACGAGGAAAATAAATATGGTAGCAATTACAATATGCTAAAAATGGCTAAAAGCGTTCCCAGCATAATCACTTTGAGCGAACCCAATAGAGACAACAATCACGTGCTAGGTTTTAAAGCGTCAAGTAAGTTTCTAAACTCAAAAATAAATGATATTGATTTGCGTTCATCAAGCTATTCCAGTTTTGCAGATAAGCTTGAGAAAAAAAGAGCACTTTGGAAGAGTGAGCATCGTTTAAGAGAATTAACACAAGACATTTTAAAAAAAAAAAAAGAAATAAAAACGAGAGAATTTTTAACTATAAAACAACCAAATGAAACATCTCATTATAACTTTGAAAATCTTTCTCGCTACAGGACTTCTCCAGTTATTAATAATAAACATCACCATTTTTTCACTGAACTTAATGAACCCCCAACAACAATTGTTGTATCTCAAAAATTAGATGCAGCTGTTCCCTCGTCGATACCTCCAAGACCAAGCATTAATAGTGCTGGTCAAGTTCAATCTAAAAAGAGTATTCTAAAAAATCCTTTACCAATTGAAAATCAAGGCAAAGACAATTATTCCGAGAAAAACAGTCCGAATAAAAATATGAAGCGCAATAACATTTTCGATAGCACTAAATATAACGCCTTTGTTAATACTCAGCACAACTCCATTACTGCCAATATCACGGTACCGGTAAAGCAATGGCGAGATGATGAAATAAAAAGTGACGAAATGAATCTGATTCATTCTGAAAAAACTTATGAGAGAATTAAGCAACCACAAGATGAGCTATCCTCTGCGCCATCAGAGCATTCAAAGCTACATCAATCGTTGAATACTGTCTTTGAAATGCAAAATAAACGAATTCAAAAAGCTGTTAATTATTTATCTATGCCCGAAATGAAGTTTTCCACTGGTAAAAAGATAAACGATGCTAGAAAGAAAAGCAATGAGTTGAAAAAAGGAAATAATAACGTTTCTGGTGTCAAAGGGAAAATGAATGTTGCACAAGGTTCAGTTTTCAACGGCATACAGAAAGAGGACTTTGGTGAACTTAACTTTGACGACGGTCATTTAAGTGGAACTACGCACTCAAACTTACAAGGTGAAGATCAATAGATTTTTAGAGAGATTAAAACGATTAAATGATTAAAGCGATAAAATGATTAATGATAGAGTGATTAAAGCGATTAAAGCGTGATATTTATGCATTAATTAACTTGAGAGTACAGTTTTATTTTAGATATATTTTAGGATATTTTTCTAACTTAAAATAAATTTTTTTTTAGGAGAATCCAATGGTGCCAGTCGATGTCAGATTGTTTTGCCATCTTCAATTGATAATTTTAACATTGGAAGCTTTGACGATGAGATTGGCTTAAACAAACAATCTAAAAAAAGTAAAGAAACTTACATGCAAGAACTTAATGATGAAGAAGATGGCAAAAAAAGCATTCATTCAAAACTCGAAATTATACTAAAAGAAAAGATAACAACAATAAATGGAAAAATGCGTGAGAAAAAACCAACTATAAATCAGCAGTTTTTTTCGAATAACTCTATAACAGCAGACGAATTAAAGTTATTAGAAAAGGACGACTTAACTAAAAAATCAACAGACATAACCCAGTTTTCATTAGCAGCCGAACAAAATCTTGTCTCGTCTAACACAGAAAAAAAGTTTGAAAATCATTCTTCATATCGTAACACTTTTAATAGCTCTGACTTTGAACAATTTTTGAAAGAGAAGAAGAAAGCTCCAACTTCCTATCAAACTCTTCGCTTAAGCGTAGGAGATAAAGAGGAGTTGATAAAACGCGAGACTTTAATAAACGAGATTAAAGCAGCGGTTTTATCTCGATCAACTGAAAATTTATCAAAAAAATCACCAGAAACTTACACTCCTCATAAGCTACTGACAAATGTTGACTTTATTGATTACACAAAAAGCGATACGAACATTCATGAGAAGATATCTGATAATAAAGAAGATTTTCATGATTTTAAGGTTCAAAAAAACCTCGGAGAACATAACATTTCAAATAAAGATGTATTTAATATTTCTGAAGATTTTTTGCCGATAAGAGAGCAAAAATCAAAACTTGACCTCAACTCTCCGGGTTTACTTCTTAAAGTAGAGAACCTTCCCCTTCAAAGCCAATCACCAGCTCCAATCCGCAGAGAATTAAATTCCCCCATTACAGTGAATCCTCTAGTTCCGAATCATGATGGTAATGTAAGTCCATTACTAGCTAACAAGAAGTTAAAAAAAACTGATTTGCGGCCAATCAATAAAAATGCAGTAGCTGAAATGTTAAACTTTCATTTATGGGATAAAAATGGTTGGGATCGTCTTGATGAAACGCGGCGGTTTTTAACCGAAAAAGCAGTTAGTGAGTCCGCTTTAATAAACGAGGAGAGGAATAATATAAAAAACCTCCCTTTTTTTCAAGATGAAATTTTTCAAATAAGAAATAATGGATCAAGTAGTCCACGTAAATTTAGTCTGACTGATTCTGAATTTGAAATCGGACGACAAATTTCTTTAGGAGAATCGAACCCAGCAAAGCACATTCAAAAAGGTAACGATGAAAACGAGAAAAACAACGTTGATACGGAGAATGATACTTATGAAAATATTTTCGAAACAACATGGTTATCATCACTTGAAAATGAGAGCAATCATTATAAAAATACTGAAACGGAAGTTTCTCCTTCCAGCTCGCTTAATGAAAAAATCAGTAAGAAGGTCAAACCAAGAATAATAGGTGAAATTAAACGTATTGAAATGGAGAACCTACATTCTGAAAGTGCGTTTAAAGATAATAATAAAATTTTTAAAATGAATAGATTATCTATTCCTAAAGTTTTAGGGCACGAGGTCGATAAAGATAATGAGAGCTCATTTAATTTTAATAAACACTTAGAAAACAACGAGTCAGTAAAAAGTCCATTTAATGAGAAAAAGTTAGTCTCAGGGATTAATAAAAGCATAGTTCAATATATTGGAGTTGATTTGCTTTCATCGCAAACTACGAACAAAAATGCCATATCTCCTCGGGATACACCGTCTCATGTCACATCTCCTCGGGGTACACCGTCTCATACCACATCTCCTCGGGGTTCAACTGATGTAAAATGGAGCAATGAGAATTATTTGGCAGTAAATATTGGCAAGATAAACATTCCAAAAAATTTTCTAGAACGAAATAGTGAAGAATCAACTGCAGATGATCAGAAATATCCTCCACAAATTGGGAATGACTTATTTGAGAAAAAGACAACAATATTAACTACTGATTCGTCCCTAAATAACCATGCTTGGTTAACACCGAAGCAAACCACTCCGCGCAAGCTAAGTATACGGCTGAAACAATTGTTTTCACCGACGCATAAACGAAAAAACTCATTGCTTAATTCTGATGATGACATAGCTCGCCGAAAAAACATAAATAAAACTGGAGCATTTGGTTTTGAAAACGAATCACCATTAAATCAAAGTGAAGACGACATTGATGAAGACTTTATAAGCAACGAAGAATGGAAAGGGATGAACGACTCGTGGAAATCTAGAGCACGAAAAGAAAATGTTTTTAATCTAGATAGCTTGCGCTCTAAAGATGATCTTGATGGTTTCTCTCTAAAAAAGCAGCCAAAGATTAGAAAACCGTTAACAACGAATACTTTTTCACAAAAAATCCGTAAAGATAAATTCTCCACAACCATTCCAATAACTTTTGTTGATAAAAGTAAAAACGAAGTTGAAAGATAAGAAAAAAGAACTTACAGGAGACGAGGAATGTTCGATAAAAAGGGAAAAATCTTAAGTTAGAAATAAAAATACAATAAAAACATGCAACGTGATCAATAAGAAAAAGTATATTTAGGACGTACAGAAAAATTTAGTCTGAACCATCACTTGGTGTATTAAAGAGACGCTCACTTTCCCTTCACGCTGTTTTATCCAAAAACGTAATTGTATTTATAGGTATTACAACTATTAATTGCAGCTATGGAAATCAAGTAAAGTTTAGTCTGAACCATTACTTTATCCATTAATTTGGTCTGAACCATCTTTTGGTGCATTGATCCAAGATTTAATTGTATTTATAGGTATTACAATGATTAATTTTAGCTACGAAAATCATGAGAATTTTCTTGACGATTATGATGAAGATATTTCAAGCAACATCTCAGAGCCCGACCAAGATATTTAAAGATTAGATAAGCATATGGCAGAATTATTGATTTTTTTTTTTGCTTAAGGAATGATTGGAAGCATTTAGTTACTAAGAGAAACGTTTTTGCCGACAGATTGGCTACAAGTGCGTACGCTCTTTTTTAGAGCAATCAAAAACTTTGTGAAAAAACATCGCTATCTTCTTCTCCTCTTGTCTCCTATTTGTATAGCTTACAAAAAAGTGGCAACAACGCAATATACTGAGTTCATCAGCTTTTCTAGTTTAACCATTTGAAACAACGTTCTTGGTGTGTTTATTTGCTACCTTTTTTTTCTTGTTCGTATTGAAATTTTTATAAACTTAACGCTATTTTTGAAAAATGAAGAGTAGCTTTGTAATAATTTTCTTTTCTTTTTTTTTTTTTATATAGCAAATAAGTACATTAACTTTTTCTATTTTTGTCTCTTTTTAACTTTGATTTTTTTAGCATATTTAATACAAAATCTTTTGTATGGAAAGGTTGTGTTATTTTTTCACAAGGTCGGTAATAAATCTTCTGATTGAAAAAGAATTTTTATCCTCAGAGAGAATTTGGCAAAAATGATAAATATACTTACATCTGTTATTAGTTTTTACTATTTGAACAACTTTAATTGCGAAAATTTGATTGATGGGTAACTTGATTTTCCAACTATAGCTTTTAGAAATTTTGAACGGAGTTAAAAAGAAAATGAATTAAATCTCTGAAGTTCTTCATTGGTTAATTTTGTTGTTTCTTCAGAAACAATTGCTCAAAAGTATCATGTCAATTGTTCCTCTTCGTGATCTTTTTTCATTACAACCTTTTTTTCTATATTCTGCAAAGTATCTTCACCGAGGCTATATTAAAATTCTTACGGCTAGATAGGTCCATACTTTTTATGTACGGCTAGATAGATCTATACAATTCTTTTAATGTAGCAGCAAAATTCCTTGAAATGTAAGTTCTTTATATATATATATATATATATATATATATATATATATATATATATATATATATATATATATATATATATATATATATATATATATATATATATATATATATATATCAGTGTTTGGAAGAACGCGTTCCAAGGAACGGATTCCTGGAACGAGTTCTTTTTTGGAGAAACGAAGCTTGGAACTAGTTCTTTATAAAATAGCGGAACGAGGAAAGAGAACGAATTCTTTTTTTGGAGGAACGTGAATGAAAAGTAATACTTTCATGAAAATTTATAGCTTTGCTTTTTGATTTATAATTGTTTTTGACAGTTCAAAAACAAAATTGTGTTTTGTGGGGCCCTTTAGGAAAAGTTGAGCGGCTATTTTCGACAGGGTCTAATGTGATGACTGAAAAAATGTGATGACTGAAAAAACGTGATGACTGAAAAAATGTGATGACTGAAAAAATGTGATGACTGAAAAAAATGTGATGACTGAAAAAATGTGATGACTGAAAAAATGTGATGACTGAAAAAATGTGATGACTGAAAAAAATGTGATGACTGAAAAAATGTGATGACTGAAAAAAATGTGATGACTGAAAAAATGTGATGACTGAAAAAATGTGATGACTGAAAAAAATGTGATGACTGAAAAAATGTGATGACTGAAAAAAATGTGATGACTGAAAAAATGTGATGACTGAAAAAAATGTGATGACTAAAAAAATGTGATGACTGAAAAAATGTAATGACTGAAAAAATGTGATGACTGAAAAAATGTGATGGCTGAAAAAAGACGTGAATTGTGTGACTCTCTATTTGAAAAATTAGTTATATTGAAACAAAACAAAATTGGTGTTTAAAATTTTCTTTGCCTTCATAATTTTTATTTGTTTTCTAAATTTTTATTATCCAATGACATTTTTGTAATGCTCCGAGCTGAAATTAATATATCAATTTAATGTGTATAAAGTTCGTACAGGGGCAGACTAGGCCGGCAGGACACCAGAATATTAAAAAAAAACTTTCTAAATGTAATGATTAAATACGTTAAAAAAGCATCGCTTTCATAAAGAAACAATAAGTTTGCTCTCATTTTATCATAAATGTGGAATCAGCAAAACCATTTATATGTAAAAATAAGTTTAAAAAAAGGAACGAAGTAGGAACGAGTTCTAATTTTTGAGGAACATGGAGCGAGTTTCTTTTTTGAGCGAGGAACTGGAACGAGTTCTTATTTTGCAAAATAGACGGAAAACGGAACGAGATCCTTTTAAAAAAGAACTTAATATTTCCCAGTCCCAGGTAAATTATTTTAAATGTAACTTACATTTAAAATAATTTTTAATTTTTACAACTATTTCCAATTACGTTTTTCTTACATTGTAAGAAAAACGTAATTGGAAATAGTTGTAAAAATTAAAAATTTAGTTTTGTAAAAGTCGTTCTATAACTTTTGCATAATTATGCTGCGATTGTAAAAAGCTTTAAAACCTTTTAAAATTAATTTTTTTTTATTAACCCCCAGGGTCAAAAGTTCGTTGTTGAAGATGTCTTTAAGATTTTTTCAAACTCAATAAGTCAAAATGACTAGTTTAAGAAACTCATTAAAAATTAAATCCTTGTTTTCGACCGAATTTGAACGAAAATTGCTCCAAACAAACTCATGCAAACAGTTTGTAAAACAATCTTTCACGAATAACAATTTGTCAGCGAAGCTTTTTTTCGCTCGCGTCCATAGGTTTTCAATATTTTGAGAGTGAACATCAAGATTATTAGGGTTGACAAAATTCTCCTGGCTCACAACAACTTTGTGAGTAGATATATTACTATTCCATCTAACGACATTTGCATACGATATTCATTCATTTGATCTAGGTAAAATTTCAATAGCAATTCGAAGTATTTTAACTGCTCTTTAAGGCACTTCAACAAGGCACCATCTTCCAAAGTCATACTAAATTCTGCCGAATACTCAGTGACCTTGACGTTATAGTGTCACGATGGTATTTCCTGTAAAAAAAACTTTGCAACCAGTTTTTGTAAAAATCTCTTTTTTTTTTACCAAAATAGATTGGTCAGTAACGTTTTTTTTTATTCGAGCCACTCTTCACAAAGAATTTTTAAAAAGTTAAAAAATTAAGTTAGACCAATCAACTGCAATGGGTTTGAAACCCACTTTTGGTTCACGTACGACGTCTTTTTTGTGTTGAGTCAACAGCAAACTTGTTCATTGGTATCAAAACACAATTTGATACAAAGATGACTTCTGGCGAAAAGAGCTAATAATTCTTATTCTAACTTCTTTTTTTAGATTGTAGACAGTAATAAGTTTTTCGGTCGATTACTCTTTTTCGATGTGTTATTCCACACTGAAGGTGACTACCGCATTTAAAAGAACTTGTAACGTCGCGAATACGGCCAAGTCTACTTACAACAATTTCATCTGATAAAAGAAGAGCTAGAATATGGAAAGATTGTATCTTAAAGTCAAAGAGTCATTGGGTTATATCATCTCATTATCTGGAACTATAAAACTTGATACTTAAGCAATTTACAGCTAAAAAATAAACACTTATTTTCTATTTACAAACGTTTTCAATTTAAAACTCTCCTTAAGGAAAATTTAAAATTTACTGAAGTCTACTGAAATATATGCAAACTCTTTCGTTCAAAGATATTCCGAAAACGAAAGACCTTTAAAATTACTTGTTAGTATGCAATATAAGCGTTACGTTTTTTACTTTTTAGTATACGTAGATAAAAATACGATTTAAGCTTTCTACTCAATTTACAAGTTTACAATCATTAAAAGTTACACTGCAATTTCTATTGGAAGAAAAATTAAAACCTAAAAATATATGAAATATTACTTTTCAAATTCGATTTTCAGATCCATATTTAAATTAACCAAAGAATTTATGTAAAAATATTTAACCAAAACTTAATTAGACTTTGAAAGTTCAATGGGATTTGTAAATGAAAGTTAATATTTATGCCCACTGCATTGAATGTGTGGAAGGAATTGATATAGAAACAAACTTAAAATTATCAGGGTGAAAAAATTTATTTAATTGATAATAATCTTTTTTTATTTCATTCCAGCACCCACATTTCTTTATCCAAATCAGTGAAAATAGAGTTATTCTTGTTAAAATTTAGTGGAGGAGTATCACCTTCTTTTAAAATTCCTGAAATTTTTGATTCAAACAAATTTTCATATGTATAATCAAAATCATCTGAAATATCAGCCTCTTCAGTAGGCAAACCTTTCTTAAATAAAGCTACTTGTTTTAACACATCAGAAGAATAGTGGAACTTTAATGTATTAAGCTCCCAGAGGCAACTATTTATTGCATTGCATTTCTGTGGGTCTTCTTCCTCATAAACGTAAGGATCTTGAGTAAGCTGATCTACTGCAGAAGAACTCATCTAAACAAAAATATAATACAATTTTAATAACTAAAGAGTTTATTACTGATTACCTAAAATTAATTAATAACTAATTCAAATTTTCAATTGCATCATAAAGAAAATTTTCTTACATTTTTTCTATGAATTAATATAAGTGAACTTGGATGGCGAATAAACATATTACGGATGAAAACTAACACCATTTTTACATCAGTGCCTGGCGTAAATAGCAACATTCTTGCTAGTCGTTTGACAAATGACGCAACCAAATAAACTGGTAAATGAGTTGAAGATAAAAACAAGTCCAGAAGATAAAAGAAGCGTGATTTATACTTCATTTGAAAAATACTAGGATCTAATAGGTTATATAGTTTTTTATAGAAATCAGGATAGTCTAAATTGTACTGATTGATAAGTACAAATAAACTATTCAATGCAAGAAGACTTGTAACACCACCAACATTATAGGAATCTGTAAGAAAATCAATAAGCATTTTTGGATCTGAAAGATTTGGCATAATTTTTTTGTCCAAGTCAATAAGAATTTTTTTTTGTAATGTTAATGGAAGGTTAAATTGCATAAACGAGAGCCAAGCAGAGCTAAATACAAGTGGGTACTTTTTTTGTAAAGTTGTGAGGTCTAAATTTTCTGATTCAAGAAATGTTATTATTGTTTCAGTGTTTTTAGTTTTTAGCTTATTAACCATTGATAGTAGTTTATAAACATTAAACAAAATGGTTTGTGTTTGGTTCAGCATTAGTACATTTCTTTGTTTAAACATGAGTGACACAAACTTCATGCAGTAAAATTGAATATCAAAGTTTTTCAGATAATCATTAAACTTTGTTTCAAATTTTTCTTCAATACTTTGCTTAAATATGATTTGCTCTAGAACCTTTTCAAAGAACAAATATGGAAAACTAAATGTTGATTTTAGCTTCGATTTATGTTCAACTTTCATCAGATTAAATAGCGTCGTCAGGCATTCTAATTGTACACGAATACTTTTATGAGTGAGGTGCTGCAATAAGATGTTGACAAATGCATCATAGCTTGATTTTAACCACAAATTAACTTTATATTCTGCATCATCTTCATTTTCAACAGAACCTGACTTTTCCCAAGATCCATCATTAATATAGAAACTAAACACCCCAAAAAGAATTGATGTAGAAACGCTTTTTTCATGCTTGGTACCGCTTTCTAACCTTTTCAGCAAGTCTGATATGGCATTGACATTCTTTTTGTTTTGACATATTCTTCTTACTTCGTCGTCCACTGAGTCCGCCATGTTGAGTATTCGCACATGGTATAAAAATATTTGTTTTGCTGACCAAAATATAATTCATAATGGCTAACTAATGTCTCGATGCTTTATAAGAAACTTGGGTCAGCATTTTATCAAAATAAAATAGCTCTCATGTTCACCGAATGTTCATAAATTGTATACCATTTTAAAATGGCACCAATAAGAAAGTTAGAAAAGTCGAAGCAAAAAAAAATTGGAACGGAAATTTCAAAAAAATCAAATAAAGTTATTAAAGAAAAAGATAATCTGGTAGGAATCTTTCTATTTCTGATGATAGATAGCTATATAAGTTACTTGATAAGATAATTTTCGAATGATAAGTCGCTATCATTTCATCCATTTCAACACAGTTCCTTAATGATCTAAATTTGTAAAAGTCTTTTCTTTTTTAAAACTTGGATAGCTATTCCAGAGGAATATTTTAATTCATAATTTGATATATAAATAATATTATTGTATAAAGCTTGAGAAAAATTAAAAAATGAGGGGTCATTCAGTTTTAGAAGTTAAGCAAATCCAAAGTTATTAACTTTTTTTTGTACTGAAAAAGTTGATGATCTTTTGACAGAAGGTATAGTCATTAAGTTTAGAAAATTCGCTGTGTTATGGCACCAAAAAAGAGAGTATTTTTGGGTCATATTGACATTTGAATAACTTTTTGTCATATTGACATTTAAATATTTTAAAGTTTGTAATTAGGCTTTAGACTAAAAAGTGAAAAGAAAACATAACAAGATGTCACTGCATTACGAATTTACAAAAATTTAATATACCAAAACAAAAGCAAAAATAAAAATAAAAAATGTCATAAAATTTGCGAAGGAAAAAAAGTGTAACGTACATAATATCTAGATACAAATCCTAAGTACCATTTTTCCAAGAAAACAAAAATAATTGTTATAAATATTGGAAAGACTATACTTGTCTTTTCCACATGGATCTATAATAAAGAAAGTTTTTTTCTAGAAAAAAACCGTCCTTAAAGTTTTCAAATATTGAGAACTAAACAATTATGTATAAATATTAAATAGGTCCATATTCCATTTGATTCCTTGTCCCTTTTTTAATCTATATGGAAAGTTTTATACAAATTTGATGTATTCTACCACTTAGGAATCCTAATCTTCAAAACTTTCATTTGAAAAAACGTTCCTGCAACATTTTTTTTTTTTTTAATCAATAGTGGTCTCAAGACATGAATAATATAAAAGAGATGCCATTCAAAGAAGACTATTTTCTATATATGGTTGGAAGGAAGATGAGTTAAACTAATTGATACAAAAAAACCTCAAAGTGTTTGTTTTACCATAAAACAAGATATAAGAGAGTAAAGCTCATGAAAATTATAAGTTCTTTTATTTGGCATCAAATATTTTTTGTTGCACTATGGAATTGCTAACTTGAAGAACACAGAAAAGCTAAATATTAATACATATATTTTTTGTTTCCAATGTTATATTTTTTCTTACTTTTGTGCTGTTGCTAGACATGTTTAGCCACAGCACAAAAATGAAAGCAAGCTAAACAATTAAAATTTGTCATTATGTCAGAAATTTTGTCATGTTTCATAAAAATTTTAGTTTCTAAGGACCTTTAAAGGTTCACTTGTTTTCATTGTTTTTGTTTCCTGAATGTTTTGAAAACTAAATTTTAAAACTTAAAAAAAAAATTCTTTTCCAAAAGGGAAAAATTTTTGCAAAAATTTTTTGAAAAAGACCTAGTTTAACCTGTAGAAAAAGAAATGTGATCTTCTCTACAAGTACCAAAGGAATTAATATAAGCATGTCATATATATGGGAATATGAGCAGGTCATATATGGGAATAAAGTCCACCTAATTTTGTCTTTAAAAAAGTGTATATTGGAATAATATGGTCATATATAGGAACAAAGTCCACCTAATTTTGTCTTAAAACAAGCATAAAAAAGCAAGGGTATTTGGTATATCTAGACTTTGATCTATGAAAGACTTTTATTGTCGAAGTTTAAAATTTCAACTCATAAGAAAACAGCAGTCTTTTTTTTTTATATACTTTTTAATCAAAAGACCAACCTTAAAAGTTTGTATATGCAGCATACAGAAAAAAATGGAATAACATTTTATTTCATTAACTTTTTGAACTGCTGCTGTTGTAATATGCTTTGGTATCTTTTAAGCATAGCACAGCATTTTCTGAACATTAAGTTACTGAAGTTTGATTTCCTGCAAAAATCTTAAAAAGAGTAGTTGAAATGGCAAGTTGACACCATCACTTTTATTATAAAAGTATGGTTTTTTTTGGCACATAACAGAACTCAATTTGATCAATTTTATGTTTGTGTTTGCTATTTGTAACAAATTAATGGAGAATTGAATTGAAAAGTTTCTACACCATAATCCATGAATTAAAATACCAATTTTAACTAGTTAAATTACAAAAAAAAAGTAAATTATTTTAAATTATTTGAAAATCAATATTTATATGTATAGCAAAGATATGAGCAAGAAAATATACTCCACCATGCTTTGTTAAACTATATGACATAAGATTCTTAACAGTTGTTCAATATGTAAAATCATTAAAATTTTTCAAAAATTACATGATAAGTTTCTAAAATTTTTTTGTAGGTGTCATTAATGTCTTAAGAAACCTTAAAATTTCACTATTGTAAAAACATTATGCAAATATAATAACATGAGATATTCTTGATAAATATAATCTAGCTGAATTTTCCTGTTAAATAACATTTTTAATAAATAAGTAAATTTGTACCATTTAATTTAATTCCAGGAAAACTGTTTTTTTAAAAACCTAACTTATGAACTTGTTCAAAGTTTTACTTTGAATTAATTTTTTACTATTTGAATTAATTTTTTACTATTTGAATTAGTTAATTACTATTTCAATTTATTTAACTAACTTAGAAAGATATCTAGGGGATTTTGTAAATTCATATACTATAGTTGTAGTGATATTTCAGTTTTAATTTAAATAATCATTCTTTTTTTTTTTATTATGGGTTTTATAGAAATGGATTAGCAAAGAAAGAGTTTTGGTTTTTTGCCAGCGAGGAGTAAATTTTAGGTTACCTTTTATTGTTTGTATTTCCCTACTTTTCATTTTTGTAACTTTGTTTTTATATTATTTTATTACTTTTATTTCAATTATTTTTATACCAATTATTGTAAAGTCTTTTTTTGGTTTACTTTTCAATTTCAGATTTAAAAATATTTTTGCATATTTATTTATATAATATTTTTTTATATTTGATTTTTTCTACAGTTTGTTTCTTCAACATTTTATCTTACAAAAAATTTTAAAAAAAATAATTTAGGTGTACATAAGCTTAAGTTGTATATTTTAATCCATACAATGGATGAGTTAAAGTTAATTGATAATTTTACTCTCATTTGTAAGGTAAACATAAAAAAAAATAATTTAAAACATAAAGAACTTATATCCTCTAAACACAAATAATTCTTGTGCCTATTTTTACCATTTAAAATTTTTGTAGGCTCATCAGAAAACTGTTCAAAGCCTTTGAAGAAATTTTTTTAGTATTATTTTCTGCTTTTAAATGTATGAAGTTTCTTGAAGAAAGAAAACTAATCATGCACATCATCATAAAATTAAGTCTTCATCTTTAATTGCATGGACATAAAATCTAGCAAAATCTCATTACATTTAAAATTAGTTCTTTTAGCACTTGGCATGTAGTAACAAAGTATTGAAGTGACAAGTATCAAAGCATGCATTAAAATTAATGTTTTAAGTTGCTGCAGAATGCCACAAGATATTAAAATAAATAAATATATATTGCATTTTGATAGTGGTCTTACTGGATTGTCTTAGTTGTGATCGCATAGATAAAAATGTTTTTTGATTTGAGAATAAAGAATTGTTAAGAGCTTTTTCTCACTTTTCCATTGAATAGAATTTTTAGTGCTCAAGTGAATTTTTCATTGAAAAAAAATTATCATTGGTATTTTATTCATGGTGAGAATTTATTTGTGATTCCTAAACTTTTTAAAAATTTAAATATAAAAAAAAAGTTAAAATTTTAAAAACATACTATTTTCCTCTGAGAAAAAAAAAATTTTGAATTTGTCATCAAAAAGCTATTTATATGAAAGTAATGTGGTAGATATTGCTGTAATAGTGTTTTAAATGCAAACTATTTGAATGAAAGAGGAGTAATTAGTTAGAATATTTGAGATAAATTTAAAAAATATAAAATGTGTCAAGATTATTTTAGTTGAATATACTTTTTTAAGTTACCTAAACAGTCTGTCAAGTAGTCTTTTTTTTTTTTTCAATTTTTTTTTTTAAAATTGGAAAAAGAAAAAAGACAACTTAACAGTCTGCATAAAAGATTTTTTTAATATACAAACAATATCAGGTCCTACTGTACTTTGATAGTGGTCGAATTGGAAACCTAAAAAGAAATCTATTAAAAGAAGATTTCTTCATTCAATATTTTTACTGAAAGTTTATTTTGTTTGTTGAGCCTATTTAGCAAATAGCATTTGTTATTTCCAAACCTTTTCAGCCAAACAAACAAGAACATTCAGTAAAGCAGAGTCAACCCTTTTTTCTTTGCAATCATTTAGCATGTAATTGAGGTTGGTAAAGGAATCTTTGTGCTCAGCACAAACATTTGATAAAAGTATGTAAACAATTTAACATTTGAGAGAAAAAAAATTTGTTAAAGTTTGAAATAACACTTTTTAAAATTATTTAAATTATTTTTAGAGCGCGCCATTTAATGCTAGATCTACGTACTTTAATGCCACATTCAAGAGCAGGTAAAAAAATTTTTTTTTTTTTTACATAAACAGTTTTAAAATCCTGAAGTAATTTGATTAACAGCAAATTGTTTTTTAAAAGTTAAATATGTAACCTGAAGGTTTATGCTTATGCAATTGCATAAAATGTTTTGATTACATTTGATAAGCAAATTAAGTTTAACAAGCTCAAGTTTAATTGTAATGAAAGCTGCAAACATAATGGAAGCTAAGCTGCAAACGAAAGCTAAGCTGCAAACAAATAATGGAAGCTGCAAACAAATAATGGAAGCTGCAAACAAATAATGGAAGCTGCAAACAAATAATGGAAGCTGCAAACAAATAATGGAAGCCTACATCTTGATAATCCAATTGGATTATGATTGTTAAAAAATTTCTTTAAAAGATTTTTCTTTAAAAAAAAGTGTATCAACTTTCTGTTTTTTCTTTCTTGCGTTTTGTTTTTTAGGATCGTTGCTATAATATAATATTGTGAAATAAGATTGCTTCCACTATTTTTTTATCATTTCTCAGTGATTAAAGAATACTGACTAAGTCTTTATATGATGGAATAGCATATTGGTGTACAGACAAGCAGAAACTTTTTTTTAAAGATATACTTCAGTATGTGTGTAATTCTAGAGTATATGTTGACAAAGTGTTTTATAGGTTTTAAAAAAACTATTGGTGTGGCATCTTCTTATGTTTCAATATTTTTATATTAGCTTTTATTCAAATTATGAATGATAAAATGTAAAAAAAACAAAAAAAAAACATTTATACCCTAAATGGGCATTCACTAACACTAGATGACACAACTTTTTAAGTTTATAAAGTTATAAATCATTCTTAAAAGTAAACTTCTTGAGCTGCAGACATTTATTTTAAAACTTTTCTTCAAGAAAAGTTTTTTTTTTTTTTTTTTTTTTTTTTTTTTTTTTTTTTTTTTTCTTTCTCTCCTCAAGTAAAGGTAAAGATTTTTAACTAAATTTAAGGCTAAAAAACTATTTAAGAGACCCCATTTAAATGTTATTATTTATCCTGGTGCCTTGAATATGTTACTTTTTTTTTTTAAGATAACAAGCTTGATAGAAAAGACAAGTTGTCTGTTATAAATGAGGTAATATATTTTCATAAAGTTACTGGCCAACAATAAAAAGGTCTTGGCCATGACATTTTAACTTTATCTGGGGTACTGACATAATTTCCATCTTTGTCCATCATGTCAGGTTTTTATTTAGATTTAAAAAGATGATTTCATAAAACCAGCTTTTTTAGGAAATACTTTTCTTTTGTATAAATTTCAACAAGAAAGTAAAGTCTCTTTTCAAGCACTAACAAAACTCAGCCATCATATTTTTTTATCACAGCATCTTTGGTAATGTTCCTCCATCGTTTTAATACCCAGATTAAATCTTTCCCTTTGTTCACATACCTTACATAGGTTTTCAGAAAAACTTTCCAAAAGGCTTAAACAAAAAATCTACTATAATACTTACACAACCAAGGGGATAAAAAGTTTTAATTAAATTTTTAACTTTGTGAAATTGTAACTGTGAAAACATCAAACATGAGCTTGATGTTTCCAAGGAACTTAGAAACAACTTCTTAAATGCATTCCATGGCGCTGCTTTGATTTTGTTCATAGAAAGTAAAAAGTTTGTATTTGTAATGAGCTTTCTTATTTAGTATCTGTTACAAGAATATGCTAAGAAGTATACTCAAAATCTTTTATTTTTTTAAAAAACAAAATAGCATCTAGTTTGTTAAAGCAATCTTTCTCTTCTTATGGTTCTCACATTTTTATTTGGGAACTATTTTGTGTAATCTATCTGGTAAAAATAGATCTTATTCTTTTGAAAGCCTCAATACAGCATTATAAATAAAAACTTCTGCTTTACAAAAAATTGAGATCTACTATACATTAATCTATACATAAATTATATTTACAGGTCTGTGAAATGAAGAACTGTAATAAATGCATATTTTTTGAAATGAAAAAGAAGAAAGATTTATACATGTGGTAAGTAAAAAGTCTTTTACATCTTTCTCTTTTAATTAAGATTTTGAAATATTTTCAAATATTTTACATGGTTTTCTTGCTTCAAGAGCGTCAAATGCTCCGAATATTGTATATTTATATATATGGTTCAAGGATATCAAATACTCCAAATGGACCTTCAGCAAGATTTTTAGTTGAAAATGGTATGTTTTTAATATTATTTAAATTTCTTTCTAAAACTTTTCCAAAATAGTTCTTCTTTAAAGTTTGTTGTTGTTAAAGTTGTTATAAATTAGCTTAAGTTGTATATTTTGATCTAGTCCATACAATGGATGAGTTAAAGTTAACTGGTAATTGTCTTAAAGGTTCCAGACCAATTCTCTCATTTGATAAGGTAAACATAATTTTGAAAGAAAAAATGCAAACTTTGTATCCAAATTTCTAGGTTCTTAATTTATTTTTTTTTTAAATGTCTTTGTCTTTAGAAGTTTACTGATAACATTGAATATAAGCTTTTAAAAGAAATGTTCATGCAAGCATTTGCTACTCCGAACCGTCACCCAAAAAGCAAACCATTTATTGACCGAGTCATGACCTTCACTATTGTAGAGCATAGGATTTGGATAAGAAACTTTCAGGTTAAAAATTAAATGTTATGTTTTTTAATATTCGTATATCTAAGTATTTATAATGGATAAATATTCATAATAGCTAAATATTCATAATGGATAAATATTTATCATGATTAAGTATTCATAATGGCTAAATAATTGTATAGGTATTGATCTTGTGCTAAAAAATTTAAAAAGATTTAACTGTTGTTGGGAACTCACTTTATTTTACTGAGATTATTTATATTTCTGAAAAATAAAAAGGTTTTAAGTTTAGCCAAGGGTATTCAGCTTTTGTTTTTAAGTTGATTGGGACATGCATACCTAACTGTAAGCTTCTAATAAGCAATGATTTTCAGCATCATTTTTTTTTTTTTTTTTTTTTTTTTTTTACAAAAAATAAATGTAAAACTGCAAAAAAAAAAAAAAAAAATTGAAAGCTTGAAATAATGGTTGATTAAATGATAAAAACCAAAAAGAGAAGAAAACTCTAAATGATATATTATTTCTAACAAATTCATGTGTTTGTGTTTTGTGTCTTACTTTGTTTTGTTTTTTTATCTTTAAAAAATTTTTATATAACTCTTATCTTTTTTCAGATTGTGAGCCAAAGTGATCACTCTTTAACTGAGATTGGTAGGTTTGACTGTTATAATAAATAACTTTACAAATTATGCTAATTTTAAAACTAAAAGTAAGTTAAAATATACCCTTAATTATCATATTTTAGAGACTAATTATATGTTTTGATAATGCTTTATATATGATAAACATACTTGCCTAATCCAGAACTTTGTATTATTTGTATTAACCATCATTCTTAGTAGTTGGATTAATCATCATTGTTACAATTTTTATGAGTTAAATTTAAAATCTTAGGTTGATATCAATCTTTAGATCTAGGGAGCATTGAACAAAATTTTTCTTAAGTCTTATCATGAAACAGCTAATGCCACATTGTCTCCTTAACAGAACTGATACAACATCATTTTTTCAGTTTTTCAAAACAAAGTTATTCCACTGCTCTTAGAAATGCTGTAATGTTTGATGGTGGTAAATTTATTTTTTAAGTCCTAATGCAGGTTTGATTGACAACTGGTTAAAGTTTCTTAAGTTTACATCAACTCCTCTAGCATCAGCTTTTCAAATTACAACATTAATTCCATTTTCCATTCCCCATTGCTAAAGTTTGTTTATATCCTCAAGACATTGGCTTCTGTGATATATATATTATAGGTAGGTTATCTATTGTTTTTCCAATAGATATCTTGTTTCTTTAATTGTATTACCTAATTTATTATCGTTTAGGTCCTCGTTTTGTTTTGAATTTAATCCGGATTTTCAATAACAGTTTTTGTGGTTCAACTATCTACGAGAACCCACGTTACATTTCGCCTAATGAGGTAAAATGTCTTCACTGCTCTATATTGTTTTAAATAAAGCTTCTCCTTATATTTGACTAAAAAAACATACATCCCTGAATGAATTTGCTTAGTCAAGAAACATTTATGACATCCACAAAAAGGGTTGAAAAATTTGTATGACATGGAAATTTGTAAATGCTCAAATAGGGGGTGAGATACTGACACTAAAATATGGAGCCTAGGAGTATATATATGGGAATAATATGGTTAAATTAAACAAAAAATGTTTTTTAATAGAAGATGGTCTTAACCCATCATGACTTGTTCTAAGCTTTTTTAATAGCTTACAGTTATTTTTAAAGTTTCAAGATTCAGGCATATGAGAAACCAAGTGTCAGTATGAATTTAAAAAACACGATGCACAGTGACCCAGATTAATCTAAAAACGGCAAAATGTCCGAAAAAAAAAAAAGGGTGAAAGCAGATGTCTTAAGTGCTAGAGATTTTGAAGGTGTGGAGAGAATTAGTGAAGGAGTGAATTAAAAAATATGTAAAGTGTCACATGTAAGAAAATGTAGTTAAGAGATAGTAAATGCAAAGTAATGACTTAACTTTTAATTGAAAAAAAGCTACAAAAGAAACATTTAAACAATAAAAATGCATTGATAGATTGAAAACCACTTAAGTCTGCTGATGGCATCTGCATTATAAATGCGCGCGGGATTTTTTTTACAATCAAAATTAGAATAGTAGAATATCTACACATTCATAATAAAGGTAAAATCTGTGTAATAAAAATTGGTTACTTTTTAAATTTACCATGATTTAATCGAAAAAAGTTCTGAAATAAAATCAAACGGATTTAAATGTTCAATGGGATCCTCATCGTGTTCTATTAGTGATCTTATTGCAATAGGTAACCAATCACCTTTGTTTCTGTTCAAATCGATTTTTTACTTTTATTTTTTAAAATGACAGCAAAAGATGGTTTAAAGAATGTAGAAAATAGATTAGTTTCAAAACGATTTCTTTTAGTATCGTCGTAATTCTCGAAAAGCAGCTGCTTTCCGGTATTTGCAACGTCAGCAATCTAAAGCTCTACTAAACGAGAGATTAGCGGAACGAGCAAATTTCGTCGAAGAAAGCTTAGATGACATATTTCATACTGTTACTCAAGCTGACCTAAACGAAGCAAAATCGAAGACGACTGTTAAACAATAGTTTCGAATTGGTTATTTCGTCAAGGCTACAAAACTCTGTTGATCTTTATTATTAACAAATAACTAGAAGGAGCTCTGTGATCTTGATGTTAAGATAGCAAAAAAAATAACACGAACATAAGTATAATTACTGTATAGGGTATTATTTTCATAGATGTAAACGTTGTAAAGTGCACTTTGAAAAATATCTTCAAAATAGTCAGCATATTGATTCTTCTGCAGGAAATTTAGTGGACATATTTTTTCTTTTTTTCTTATACAGCTATTCACGAAAGTTTAAACGATTGCAGAATTTTCAAATCTAATCTTCGGTTTTTCTTGAATAAAAATCTAACGGAAATAGATATCAAAATAATTATTTTTCCAATTTGGTAAATAGGTTATTTGTTAATAGAATAAAAAAAAGTAGGTTTTGACTCATTACAGTTTACTCAGAAATCTCATTAAAAGGTAGGTGATACAAATTAAGAGGTTTCACAAAAGTTTAAACGATTTTATTTAGGATCAATTATTTGCTAGTTAATTGATAAATACGCTGCGAAATTTTTTTTCGCAGCGAATTTATCAATTAATCAGCAAATAATTGAGTAGTTTTTCAATCAAAAATTTCATCACAACATCATCAGGCAGCTTTTAATTCATTAAAAATCAACTTGAAATATTGTGAATTTCAAATTAATTTCAAATGGGTCGAAAATCAGTTTCTAGTGACATCAAATGGCAAGTTATTGGTATGGCGCGGACAAAAAATCACACAAACGTTCAAATAGGCAAAATACTTAACATTTCTGAATATTGCGTTAGAAAAACCATCAAAACCTGGGAACTTACTAAGGACGTCTCCGACATGCCGCGTACTGGGAGACCATCCAAACTCAGCAATCGTGACAAAAATGGTATATTCAGAATGAGCAGAGAAAACCCCAGACTCAGCTACAAAAACCTAGCACAAATCTTCAATGAGTCAAAAAATAATCCACAAGTTAGCAGAGAGCTCGTGAGACGAACATTGTCGGACAAAGGATTAGGAACGTACATAGCTGCTAAAAAACCTATTCTTTCAATCACGGATAAACGTAAACAACGAGTGTGGTCCAAAGAAAGGCTGGACTGGTCTGTAGAACAGTGGGCAAAAGTTATTTGGAGTGATGAAGCTAACTTTGAAGTTGTAAACCGCAAGGGAAGAATCTGTCAAAAGATTTGCAACTGAGAAATATTCAGACAGTTTTTTGCAACATCGTCGACAAAGCGGTGGAGGTTCGGTTGGCATCTGAGGATGTTTTTCTCACAAAGGTATAGGCTTCTGTGAGCTGTATGAAGGCCGAATTAATCAATGCACCTACAAGAACACATTGGAAACGTGTTTAGTTCCATCAATCAGACACTTGTATGGCAGAAGCAAGCAATTCATCTTTCAACAAAACGGGGCTTCAGCTCATACAGCACACTCAATCAAAGAATATTTATTGAAAAAAAAGTTCAATGTGATGCCCTGGTGCCCTAGATCACCAGATCTCAACCCAATTGAAAATATTTGGTCTTGGATCGACAATCAACTGACATACCATGAAGTTCAATCAACTCAGCATTTAAAGCAACTTTTGAATGAGTACTGGCTGAAGGTACTTCGCGTGATGTGCATGAAATTAGTTGAATCAATGCATAAACGAGTTTATCTTTGCTATAAAAACAAAGGAGGACACTTCAAGTATTAATTTGGCTTTTTTTTCATTTTTTGTTCGAATGTTGCAATTCGTTTAAACTTTTGTGCTTCTTATTTTTCCTATAAGATTTTTTGTAATGGCTTTTTTCTAACTAAAAATTAAAATTTTTATAACATGTTCATATTCATTTTAAAGCTAATTACTTTTTCTTTAATAAATAAAAAAAATTAAGTCGATATCATTTTACAGTTTTTCTTTATTAAACAAAAACCAAACATACTTGATAAAAATTCTGTAATCGTTTAAACTTTCGTGAATAGCTATATAACACAGCTTGAATATCAGCATCTCTTTGCATGAACCTTTTGAAACTAATTCTATTGTCATCGATTGGTGTAAGACAAGCCGCAGAGCAGGGTATATTATATCCACAAAATTCTGATTGTGACGTAAAACCTCTCAAGTAAAATTACTATGAGATTCTTTAGTGAAATTAACACTTTATTGACTAAATTATGCTCGAGAAGGGACTTTTTTTTCTTCATCACTTTTCATTTAAAATGTATTGCACTTTTCATCACTTTTATCTAAATATTGTGTGAGGAGTAACTCCTGTTATTATTTTTAAATATTTGATCAAATTTCAAAACGGAGCCAATATAAGAATAACCAAAAAAAAAATTTTTTATCTTTCAAAAGCAAGAGAATAAAACATCAAGAAATAGAGCACGATTCAAACCCTCCTTTCTAATGCGTTGGAAAGAAGTTTTCACGTAGTAATATGCAAAATAGTTTAATGGAGTAGTTAAGACAAAATATTCAGTTTTTTGTTAAAAAATATTGTTACTTTTTAAAGTGAAAGAATAAAGATGAATGAAGCATTTCTTAGTGGTTTTCATACTTATCGCAGATATAATGCAACGTTTACTAATCTAAATATAGCCTATACCACCTCCAACATTTTTAAACCTCGTTCCCAGGGTGTTTTTTCCTATATATCTTAGAATCATAAAAGAAAGAAAATATTATATATATATATATATATATATATATATATATATATATATATATATATATATATATATATATATATATATATATATATATATATATATATATATATATATATTAGATATGTAAACGAAGCTAGAGTGGTTAAAACTCTTGTTAAACATTTTCTACTAGAAACTATTTTTTTGTTTTTTTTTTTTTGGTTTTTTTTTGGTTTGGTTGCCTTAAGCTGAATAAAAACATTCAAGCTTAGAAATTTACAAGGATTTGAGACCTGAAGTTTGAGAAATTGAGAAAAAAACTTCTACAACGTTCTCCATTAATTGCTAAAACCCATGAAAAATTATTACAGAATTTTTTTAAATGAAAATTTCAACTTAATGGAAAAGATTTCCAAGCCACCATTTAAGGAACAAAGAAACTTAATATGTGCTTTTTACTTTGTGAATAACAAAATCCACCAATCTTTGTAAAAAGTATTTACTTGAAAATGATTGACTTTGTTCCCAATGACTAACTTTGTTCACAGTACCTTTGTTGCCGACAGGTCGTCAACAAAAAGTGTTTTCAGTCTGATTTTCATGGCCAAACTCCTTTTACAAAGAAATGCATTTAAAGCATTAAAATTAACTAGTTTTGAAAACGTTTAGTTATTGATATATTTGTGTTTTATTGATGGTAACCTCTCTAGAAAATATATTTATCTTCGCTTTCAAAACACCTCATAACTTCTCTTAACTCCAATGCAGACGGTTCAATTACAATATTGTTTGTTAGTGCGGACAATAGCCCGCTGCGATCACCTGCCAAAATTTCCCTCCACGTCGCTAAATCTACGGTAACGGTTATGTCCTCTTTTCGTACATGCAATCCGCTCATATCCATTATACCGTTTCTCAAGTGAAACCTAACTTTTTCGCTAACATCTGGAAATATAAACAATACAACTTTATCAACTTCGGAACATTCTTCGCTTTTTACTTTATATGCCATCACTGCAAATAAGTCTTTCAACTTTAAGTTGCGAATAGCATTTATCTTCTCGCTTGCCTCCATTTCAAATGAAACTTTTCCTAAAGTAACACTAGCTGCTGTTGTGTAGTAGTTTCTTCCGTTTTGACTTGTTTGTCTTGTAGCGAGTTCTAATAGTGACTTCACTTTCAGCTCTTTTGCCTTTTGATTGTGTTTATCAACTTTTAAAACGGCAGAGGCTAAGACCAAGCACCATTGGGCGTCGGCTTCGTTTAAAGCGTTTTCAGAAGCTGTCAACAAGTTGTTAACACCACCTCCTAGCTTAACCAAACGCTCAGCTTTTTCAGATGGCGTGTGAGGCTCCAACTCAGATATATCTCCACTAAACCATCCATTGTAGCCAGCAAACAAGCTTTTTGAAGACCAGCGGACAGTTCCATACTTCTCATAGAGATAATCTAACTGTTTCAGTGACTTCGGAAGATCGATCATATGCGCAATATCATCAGGGTGGTATCCTTGATTGATGAAGCGAACAGTTTGATCATGCACAAGCTGAATAGCGTCTCGATAGTCGGTAAGGTGTTTGAAAACGTTCTCCTTACCAATAATGGGATCCGTATGGCTGGGTACAAGATACTCTGCATTCAAGCTTCTCATAGTATCAATTGACTCAAACCACAGCTTCAAGCTGCGAAAAGGAGTGCCGCGAATTGCATAGAGGTTTGGAAACGCTTTATAAAAGTTATCACCACACATTAAAGCGTTCTCTTCTGGCCAATAAACAGCAATTTGATCGTCAGTCTCACCAGGGATGTGTATCAACTTTAGGTTCATTCCGGCTAAATGGATTGTTTGTTCTTTCTTGAATAAGAACTTGTTTGGATTGAAGTAAGTAATTATAGAGTTTAAAGAGTTTCTGTTTAACGGTTGTCCTATTCCTTCGGTATAAATTTGATCGTCATCGAGTTTTCCTCCGAATTGATGCAAAGCTCTTACTTTATGCGCTCTGCCTACAATTAAAGTGCTTTGATGCATAATGGATTGCAGTGAATGATGAGCCCAAACGTCAACATCTGTTCCGTTTAAAAACTCCCTCGTGCCGATGACGTGATCCATATGATTGTGAGTGTATATGATACCTTTAACTGGTTTGTCAGTGATTTCTCGGAAGCGTTTGTTGATCTCCCGTGCAGCAAATATTGAATCGGTGGTATCAACTATGACAATGCCTGTTTCTCCAATCAGCATTATACTATTTGCAATAGCAAAGTGGATTGCCATATAAATGCTATCTGTGATCTTCACTATTTTGGGTTCTTCTAACTTTGGTTTTCCTTGTACTTTTGTATCTTTTCTGGCTGCTAACTTCGCTTCGTATGAGACAATGGCTTGATTTAGCTGCCAGTCAATGTAATAATGGTAGCTATGGTACAACAGCACTGCGATTAAGATCGGCGGTGAAATCTTTTCAAACATTCTTTAAGGAAAGTAAACAACAGCGCTAACAAATAAAAAAAAAAAAAGCAACAACAACAAAAAAAGTGATGAAAACATAATTTATTTTCATTCTAACTTAATTAAAGTTAATTGCGAAATCTATTTTTTAATAAAATGCAAAGTAGCGAAAATTTAACAGCATTTTATGAATATATCAAACGTTATATATTAATATTAAATATTTTATAAATACGATTATAAATGTAAAACTAAGTTATATAAGGATAAGTAACTAGAAGTAAAGAAAAGCAAACGAGAATGATTTTAAAATTTTTTAAAATATTTTTGAAACTTATTTTTATGGCACCGTAAACTTCGCTTCGGTTAACTCATGCAACCAGTAAAGCTTTTGTCTGAGCTGCAGGAACTTAGAGTGTGATTGTATATAAAAATTATTGACGTGCAAGAATAAACACTAAGTTTACTCTGCACCTTTGCAGTGTTGTATTTGCATATTATGATTAAATTTATTCTTATTTACATTATTCCACTCAAACTATATTTATAAGCTGTTTGTAAAAGCAGTAAATGTAAGATATGTGTGTGTTTGTGTGACCGGCTGGGAGAAAAGGTTCCATTAGTTCTGTTATTAAATAACGAGAAAATCTGTTAAATACAAGTTGATGTCGAATTTTAGCTATTTTCATTCTTGATGTTTTTTCTTTGCATTTTTTTTTTTCGAACTCTGAAGTTTGCAATTTTACCGTCAATAGCCATGTGAATTTGCCTAATAAAATTTGCCCATGTGAGCAGAGGTCCAAAATCGAGAAAAAACAGAGTCGAGAAAAATCGAGAAAAAACTCCGTCGGAGTCGAGAAAAAATCGGAGTTTTGATAAAACTTTGTTACAAATTAAAAAATTAAACTATCTACTTGATAATTAAATTACATTGTTCTTATATTTACTTTTTTTAATTTTATATATTTTGATTTATAATTCATAATAAATTTTTAAAAAATTTATATTTTTATATTTCTTAGTACTTAAATATTTTTCTTATCACAATCTTTTAACGAACAAGTTTTATCTAATAAATGGCTTTCTAACCGACATCGGTTAGGAAGAAGGCGTGGATTTTCAGTTTTAATGCCCTTCCGCGGTGCTCTGTAATAAAGACTTCTTGGGGTACCTATAGTAAAAACTAAAAAAAAAATATTAAAAAAGTATTTATTCTGAAGATCTTTTAAAATGATATTTTAAAAAGATGAAAATAATGGATGACTAGTTCAAATTTCAAAACTGCTTCTGATTTCACACCAGTTACTTCGTATTCTTTTAACTGATCGGTGAAGGTCTTGACTTTTTTTGGCTTTTTAGCTGTTGATTGATTTTGATATAAAACTTCTTGAATTTCGACCAAAAAAGATGTCGATTGTGATGGTTCTTCTTGTTTGCTTTTAGCGCGATCATCTGATTTTGTTTGGAGACTATTTTCTTTTGTTGCAAATAGTTGATCAAATAATTTTGCAGCATAAACTTGAATATCTTTTTTGGAAGCGTAAAAAAATGTGTGGTTTTTATTTTTAAAAAAATTGGGATTGTGCAAATAACGACTCAATGATACCATATAATGTTTTTACGATTTTCGTATCTGGAGATTAACGCCTCTACAAAATTAGAACTGATGTCAGTTTCTACAAACTTCAATTTCCTTACTAACTTTTCCATAATGATGTCACACTCCAAAATTGTTGTACTTGGTTTTTCCAAGCGAACTACAGCGTCAGCAATGACTTCCAATAAGTCAGATAGCAATTTTAAGAAATCTAAGTCAATTTCATCCAGCATGTTTGAGCAGTTTAGTTCTTCAAGTGTTTTTTTTTTTACAGCTTCTAAGCAATCCAAAAATCTTTTGATCATCTGAAAAACACTGTACCATCTAGTGCTGTTGTTGAGCAATAGTCCTTCGTCGTGCGAAGATCCGTAAATTTTGTATATCATTCTTTTAAGAACTTCATATCGATGAATATTTTAAAATCTTAATTAGTATTCGAAGTTTCTGTAGACATTTTTCGATATTTTCTTCATACTCAATCTCATTCTCCGAAAATTCAAACAGAAACTCTCCTTCAGTCTCTCCATCAGTTTCCGTTTCTGTTTCAATATCCGATTCAGTTTCTTTGTTCAGAATTTCGCGACAATCTTTTTTAGCGTATATCAAATCACTAACACTCAAATAAATTGAATGATTCTGGCAGATTTGATGTGGAAACTTAAATATGGTACTCAATTTCACCATCCAGCTACAGCCATCCGTAGTTTTACCTGCAACATCTTCATCATCTATACCGAATTCTTTTAATTTTTGCATTATCAAAATGTTAAATGCTTTGGCAGAACTAGAAGATGGCAACTTCACCATTTCTAAACAATATGTTCGGTCGTGATGAACATTTAAATTGTAGTATCTTCTACCTCAATTGTTACACCATTCGTCACCTGTTAGTCCAAATGTTGCTTTTGAGTATGTTTTATTATATGGTTTTGAATAGAACAAGCTTTTTTTTTGAGGTTTTTTCCACCACTACCACCTGTTCCACTGTGCATTACTAATTACTTTGCGATGTAAATTAGTGTTGATATTGAACAAAGAGAACACTTATATTTTGTAAACAACATGAACTATTGTAAAAGCAGCGTAGAAATAAAATAAGACTTTAATTATTTTACGAGTAAAAACTGATATTTTCTAAAAACCTCGTCGAAGTTCCGTAGAGGTTTCTCGATTTCTCTCGAACTCCGAAACTCCGAAAAACCGAGAAAAATCCGACAAGACGGAGTTCCGAATGGATCCATTGCATGTGAGTACATGGACAAATTTTAACTTGTAATCATCTATTGAATTTGAAGTTTTGGCTGATTACATTTTCTTACATTTTTAAAGCCGCTTTTGCAAAAAATGCATGTTCGAATAGTAAATTTAATATCTCCGAAATTCGTAGGAATATCGTTGTGAATTTTTTTACATACTTGCCTAAAACTACTGTGAACATATTGGCGCTCTTAACTTCCGCACTTTTGATACCTTTTCTCCCAGCCGGTCATAGTTATTGGTTATGAAGCAAACAAATGATTAATTCTTTAATTTCTTCGTTTTGCCGGAAATATTTACATTACTTTTATGTTGTCATCAAGAAAGTGGATAAAAAAGTTCAGTCATTTGGAAATTCTTTGAATGGACTTGAGCGTTCATGTTTTAGTAATTGGGGTAATTTCGGACATTTGGGTAAATTCGTACAAAACGTCAATAAAATTGCTAATGTGTCGGTGATTTCTATATGCAGTGTATCAGATCAAATTGTTCAATGCTGAAAAATAGTGTTGACTATCAGTTACTTTTTTAATAAAAGATATAACAACTTTGTTCATAGAACAATAATTATTCTTCGAGCATTTATGTTATTCGTGAAAATATTAGTTTAACAGAGCTGTTAGGAAAGAATAGCTGCAGACAAAATGTAAAAATTTTGGTGTTACATAAAAAAATTTGCGCAGGAAAGTAGTAGATTCGAGAAATTATTTTAAAAATTTGTTGAAACTAAAAGGGCTAAAACCTCATGAGGTGAATTCGGACATAAGTGAAGTGTGGGGTGATATCGGGTAGAGTCATATCAGACCTCTTTATGACCAATAAGGAATATTTGTGTCTATACAATATAATAACAATTTTTAATGTTATTTATGACAAAATTATGATATTTCTCAATTAGGTGCATGTCCGATGCATCTCGTTGGTAAATTTTTTTACTTAATACGATGTTAAAAAATGTTTTTTCATATTTTTTCATATTGCAGTTCAATGATAGAAACACGTGCTGGTTTTGTTGAAACATAAACTAATTTTTAACTGTTGCATGTGTTTTTACATATATAAATCAAGAGTTTTTAACAATGCCTTGAAAATATGTACGAAAAATATCGGCCAAGCAATTAATACCTTGTGACCAAAACAATTTAAAAAAAGCTGTCGACGCAGTTCGATCTGGGTTTTCATATTGAACTCTACGCAAAGTCGTAGAGTTCAATATGAAAAAGTCCACGCTTGCTGATCGTTTAAAAGGGGAACATCTAGTACTCAAGTTAGACAACCGTGAAGCCAGTCGATATTGAAGATACGATGGTTGATAACCTGCTCTTTTGTGCTCAGTGGAGTTTCCTACTCTCATTATTCGATCTGCAGCTGTTTTGCAAATGATAATTGGAAAAACGTGGTATTAATCTTAAGCTTAAGAAAAATTATGCAGGCCGAGATCGTGGTAAAAACCTCATGCTTTTTTTGCTTTGGCAAAAAGAGCAACTTGCTAAAATTTTTTCACAGAACGTTAAACTAAACGTGCAGCAGTTGGACTTAACTTTGTAAGAGGGTGGCCATATACAAAAGTAATCTTACTCATTAACTTAAAAAAACTCAATATTTGTGTTAATTTCTCTGAGTCCTGCAGATAAAAACACAGATAATTGGCTATCAAGCTAAAAATAAATATGTAAACACCCACCCAGCCGGCACGCAACGTTGTATTAACGTTGTATTTGCGTTAGATTTTTAGTTAGTACAACGTTGCCGGTTCGGCAAAATGGAAAGGTTTTGTAACGTAAAATTCTTACGTTAGATTTACGTTAGATAATAACGTTATACTAACGTAAAATTCTAATGTTAGATTAACTTTACACTAACATAAATTTAAGTTGGAAAATTATTGGCGTTTTATATTAACGTAAAATATTGATTGTAATTGTGTTTAATATTTAATATTAATACACTGTTATATTCATATAAACCTGCCGAAGCCTATGGCTTCGTGTCATGGTCTTTATATGAATATAACCGTATGTAAACGGTTTATATATGCCTTTAATGTTAACATACTAACATTAAATGTTTAACACAATTACAATCAATATTCTACGTTAATATAAGGGTTTCTTATCCCTTACAAAGCGTTAGAAAAACAGTTTCGGGGATACTCAAACTAAAAATACAATAAGTGTTTTTAAAGACTTTATTTAAAGATGTATTATATATTCTTTTGTATATTATATAGCATATATAATAAATTTATAAAAAAAACTGAAAACTAATAATTGTTCAACAATCACTTGCTTCCTCAAATAATTTTTTTGCTTCCATTTAAAAATGGTGAGAACTTTAAGATGCATCCTATTTGATCTTTTATTTGTGCTTCCGGCGAAGACTGGTGCATTAGCAGGATGACTTCTAAAATATGACATGGGATACTGTTAACGGGATGTTAAAAAAATAGTTAAAAATACATTTTTCTTATAACTGACTAGCTGCTTGATTTTTTCTTAACGCTAACTTTCAAGATACAAGACTAAGATATATCTAAGTATACAAGAAATATGTAAGGAAGAAGAGATAGATAGAACAAAGTTAACATATTTAGATCTTCATCATCATCACTCATAAGAACCTCAGAGTCTAGGTCAGAACTCTCAGTTCCATAAAAATCTTTATGATCAGACACACAAAAAAAAATCGTTATAGTTCTTCATTTCAATGTTTTGGAAATCAATGCTACTCTCCACTTCATTAATATTGGATTTGACATGCAATGAGTTGTCAATTTCTTCATTTACAAGAAGATTGTTTAAGGCTCAATTACTTTGCCGCCATTCCCTCAAGTTTTGATTTTTCTCTTGTTTATTCATTTTTATTATTCTGAAATAAACCTAAATTTTGGTAGTTTTGACAATAACAAGATGATAATAAAAACTGAACATAATAAAAAAATAAAAAATAAGAAAACCTAAATTTTTAATAATAATAAAAAGGTAACTACATTTATTAAAATAAATGTTTTTGTAGTAATTAGCTAAATGTTTTTATAGTAATTAAAATCATACAGTTACATTTTTGTATCATAATAAAATCATACAGCTAAATACTCGTATAATAATTAAAATCATACAGTTGAATGTTTGTATCAAAATTAAAATCCTACAGTTAAAAGTCTAATGAAATATTTTATTTTATTTTAAGCTAGTTTTTATTTTATCCTAAATAACCATAGCTAATAAACTCAAGCAAGTGTTTTTACTATCTTTCCACACCACAGCCTAGTTTCTCGCTATAAATAAATTTCACTTTCAGTTAATGAATTTTTTTTTTTAAATAATAGGAAAGGGCTGGGAAAATTGTTATTTAATCAAAAATCTAATTATAAAATCTGTTCCATCTTTATCGCATATCACCTGTACTGCCATTATTTAAAACTGCTTTTTGATGAATGTGAGTCCACTGTCTTTATTTAACAATCCCATTTACTTCCAAAAAAAGCTTTATCCAAAGTACTAAAATAGAGTGTAGCACATTATGTAAAAATATAGTGTTTTTGTGAGTGATTGTTCTGACGAAAGGTGATTGTCTAAGGAGTAATGTTCTTCTCAAAAACAAAAAGTCGTCCATGGAACAGCCTAATAACCTTAATGTATAGTGTGTTATTTTCATAGAGGTAAACGTTACAAAGTGCATTTTGATGAATAGCAAAATAGTCAATATTTTGATTCTGCTTTATGAAATTTAATGTACATTTGTTTTTGTAAATATAACAAAACTTGTATCTATAATATCTAAAAACTATAATATCTTTGAATGATTCTTTTGAAACCAATTCAGTTGTGTTATCGATTGGTGTAAGACAAACCGCAGAGCAGAGTGTATTGTGCTCGTTTCTGGTTTGTGATTTTAGCCATCTATAAAATTAGTACTTAGTAGTTATCTCTTAAACTTAACTTTATCGATAACTTAACTTTATCGACTAAATCGATATCGATAACACTATCGATAAACCTTATAAACGATTACACTTGAGAACAAGTAAACTTTTCATAAAAATTGATTGTCATCAACTTTTTTGTAACGCTACATACCGAAAACTAAACTGTTAAAATATGATGACAAATCTGATGCTAAAAAGCTTTTCACAATTTAAAAGCAAAAAAAGTTTATTAAAAAATAGAGAAAGATTCAAGATGTGGTAGCAACCTGTCTTTCAATTGCGTTGTAAAAATAGCTTTCTAATAGTAATGCCCAAAATAGTTTAGTGGAGTAACGGAACAAATTATTTTGTATTTAATACAAAAAAACAGTGCTTCATTTGAAGATGAAACGATAAAGATGACATTAAGTATTTCTTAATGGTTTTTACACATTTAACAGATTTATTGCAACATTTACCAATTCTGTATAAGTCTTTCTCAGAGACGAAACGTATTTAGATCTCAACTACTAAAATAATTACAAAGCTGAATTTTTCACGTTGGACTTTTTATACCGCTGCTTTGAACGGTTTGAAAATGGTTTTCTGATTTGTTTGTTTTTTGTGTCCTTAATAAATTATTTTTATTTTTATTGTGTTTTGTTTTGTAGGAGTAAAGTTAATGAAACTTATAAAAATTTATGTGAACGATGGTTGAGTTTTCTAAATTATAATTATTTGGTTAGTGTCAAAGTTTGTGTCATTTAAGTTTTAATGTTTGCTAAAATAGTTGAGTGTGGAAACATAGAGGATTTCACATCTATAATTTGAAAAATATTTTTTACGGAAAACTTCTGACACATTTCAATTATATTTGAAAAACCCATAAACCATTTTAAAGAACTTTTGTAAATAGATATTTTAAAACGAATGCTTCAGAAAACTTTTTTAAACTTCCATAAAAGGAATAAAGAAACATAACATGTGCTTTTTATTTTGTTGATAACAAAATGCACCAATCTTTCCACAGAAAAAACTGAACTTGTATTTTATTGAAGTCTACCTTCAAACCTCTCTAGAAAATATATTTATCTTCGCTTTCAAAACACCCCATAACTTCTCTTAACTCCAACGCAGACGGTTCAACTACAATATTGTTTGTTAGTGCGGACAATAGCCCGCTGCGATCACCTGCCAAAATTTCCCTCCACGTCGCTAAATCTACGGTAACGGTTATGTCCTCTTTTCGTACATGCAATCCGCTCATATCCATTATACCGTTTCTCAAGTGAAACCTAACTTTTTCGCTAACATCTGGAAATATAAACAATACAACTTTATCAACTTCGGAACATTCTTCGCTTTTTACTTTATATGCCATCACTGCAAATAAGTCTTTCAACTTTAAGTTGCGAATAGCATTTATCTTCTCGCTTGCCTCCATTTCAAATGAAACTTTTCCTAAAGTAACACTAGCTGCTGTTGTGTAGTAGTTTCTTCCGTTTTGACTTGTTTGTCTTGTAGCGAGTTCTAATAGTGACTTCACTTTCAGCTCTTTTGCCTTTTGATTGTGTTTATCAACTTTTAAAACGGCAGAGGCTAAGACCAAGCACCATTGGGCGTCGGCTTCGTTTAAAGCGTTTTCAGAAGCTGTCAACAAGTTGTTAACACCACCTCCTAGCTTAACCAAACGCTCAGCTTTTTCAGATGGTGTGTGAGGCTCCAACTCAGATATATCTCCACTAAACCATCCCATGTAGCCAGCAAACAAGCTTTTTGAAGACCAGCGGACAGTTCCATATCTCTCGTAGAGATAATCTGACTGTTTCAGTGACTTCGGAAGATCGATCATATGCGCAATATCATCAGGGTGGTATCCTTGGTTGATGAAGCGAACAGTTTGATCATGCACAAGCTGAATAGCGTCTCGATAGTCGGTGAGGTGTTTGAAAACGTTCTCCTTGCCAATAATGGGATCCGTATGGCTGGGTACAAGATACTCTGCATTCAGACTTCTCATGGTATCAATTGACTCAAACCACAGCTTCAAGCTGCGAAAGGGAGTACCGCGAATTGCATAGAGATTTGGAAACGCTTTATAAAAGTTATCACCACACATTAAAGCGTTCTCTTCTGGCCAATAAACAGCAATTTGATCGTCAGTCTCACCAGGGATGTGTATCAACTTTAGGTTCATTCCGGCTAAATGGATTGTTTGTTCTTTCTTGAATAAGAACTTGTTTGGATTGACGTAACCAATTGCAGAGTTTAAAGAGGTTGTTTTCAACCGTTGTCCTATTCCGACTGTATGAATTTGATCGTCATCGAGTTTTCCTCCGAATTGATGCATAGCTCTTACTTTATGCGCTCTGCCCACAATTAAAGTGCTTTGATGCATAATGGATTGCAGTGAATGATGAGCCCAAACGTCAACATCTGTTCCGTTTAAAAACTCCCTCGTGCCGATGACATGATCTAGATGATTGTGAGTGTATATAATACCTTTAACTGGTTTGTCAGTGATTTCTCGGAAGCGTTTGTTGATCTCCTGTGCAGCAAATGTTGACTCGGTGGTATCAACTATGACAATGCCTGTTTCTCCAATCAGCATTATACTATTTGCAATAGCAAAGTGGATTGCCATATAAATGCTATCTGTGATCTTCACTATTTTGGGTTCTTCTAACTTTGGTTTTCCTTGTACTTTTGTATCTTTTCTGGCTGCTAACTTCGCTTCGTATGAGACAATGGCTTGATTTAGCTGCCAGTCAATGTAGTAATGGTAGCTATGGTACAACAGCACTGCGATTAAGATCGGCGTTGAAATCTTTTCAAACATTCTATAAGGAAAGCAAACAACGGCGAACATTGACTAAGGATGATTAAAAACGGCAAAAACTCAATAAAACTTGAAAAAAATTGTAAATAAACATATTTAATGTAAAAATAATAGTTTTTTGGGTTAAAGAATTCAAATTTTTTAACAAAAAAATTTTTTAAGCGCACTTTTGACGCGTACATTCCGTGCATACGCGTTCAAACGCGCGTAAGGTTTATCTGTACGCGTAAAAAGTAATTTTAATTAAAATTTTAGAATTTTCAAGCTAATACACAACGTGTCTGTACATTACTCTATTTGATATTTGCATAAAAATGGATTTTAAATGATGTCGATACATAAATATAATTTTTTTTTTTTCAGATAGATTATATTCATTTCATTATTTATCTTACAATCGTTTTAATAACTTCATCTGCTAATGGTTTTCTTAGATGATTCTTATATTTTTTAAGACTTGTTATTCATTTATTTAAACTTTCCTACGCATCCTCAGAACACTCCACAATTGGCAAAATTACTTTATGTGATATGGAAGTAATATGCAGTAGCAATTTGTACAAACAAATTGCTACTGCATATTACTTCCATATTACATAAACTAATACAAACTCACTATAAGTTTAGTTGTTTTAGTGGCAGTATAAAACGAATTCATCGTTATTAATGGGACATCCACAAGATATGGTTATGAGAATGTTATGAGAATGTTATGGTCACGATCCTTCCATAATCGTAATTTATCCTAATTCACTTATATTCGGGATAAGAAATAATCTTTTTGTTATTATTGTTTTAAGAATCGCCAAGTCATTAATCAAATCGCCAAAATCGTTAATTATCATTTTTTAGTACTTTATATAATTTTTCAACTTACACTGTTTAACATTTTATGTTATTATTTCTTTGACAATTATCACATTAAGTTTCCTATAATGTATAAGTAAATAATGCCACTTGTATATTATAGGAAATACTGAAGTTGTTATGTAAAGCCATTTCAAATTTGTAGTACTTTATTCAAAATTAACAATAAACATTTTTTCAAACTTCTAAGTCGCAATTGATGAAAAAATGTTTCTTGAAACTATATTTGAAATATTAAAACAAGTTATACAAGTAAAAAAAACTCAAATTTAATAAATAAAAATGTCAGTGAGTCCATAGAAACCTTGTTTTCCGTCATTTTCATGTTTAGATATAATAAACTAGTGTTAAAAAATGGCGGAAAACAAGGCTTTTATGGATTCACTGACATTTGCATTTCTTTAACAACTCCCAATACCGCAGTTTACCGCAGCAATTTCTCTATATGCTAAACGTAAAAGTGTTAATTAACTAATATATATATATATATATATATATATATATATATATATATATATATATATATATATATATATATATATATATATATATATATATATATATATATATATATATACATATATATATATATCTACTTGGAACTCGGCGGAACCATTTTTTAGCTGATATTTATAAACTGCGTGTATATTCTATATTATTTTTAAAAATTCGAATTTGAACAAAAAAAATCAGGTTGTAATTTTTTTTTTTTTTCCAATATATTTGAAATCTTAAAAGTAAATATAGACTTTAATTTAGATTAAAAAGTCTCCATTTTTACTAAATAAAAATCTCTCGTTTTTCAGATTTCTTTTGAAATTTTTGATTTCTTTGAGAATAATATTGAAGTTTTTTACTTCTTTTAACCATAAGATAAGTTTTATGAAAAAAAGCTGTTTTCATTTTTTAAATGAATAATCATTTTAATTTAACATTATTAAAGAAAGGGGGCTGTATTTATAAAAAAGTTGTGAGGGGTTCATTGCCATTTTTTTGTTGTTTTGAGTCAATGTGCGGCGCTAACAAAAAAAATGCAACATCAACAAAAAAAAGCGATGAAAACATAACAACTGATGAAAGGTATTTTAACTCTTTGAATATTTTAGGCGACATATATTTAACATTAGTAATTTTATAAATACAATTATAAATATAAAACTAAATTATATAAGGATAAGTAACTGTAAGTAAAGAAAAATAAACGAGAATGACTTTAAAATTTTTATTATATTTTTGAAACTTACTTTTATGGCACCGTAAACTTCGCTTCGGTTAACTCATGCAACCAGTAAAGCTTTTGTCTGAGCTGCAGGAACTTAGAGTGTGATTGTATATAAAGATAATGATTGACGTGCAAGAATAAACACTAAGTTTGCTCTGCATACTAAGATTAAATTTATTCTTATTTACATTATTCCAATAAAACTATATATATATATGAACTATACATAAAAGCAGTAATTATAAGCCATACATATAATACAAGCATACATAAGTATATATGTATGTAAATACCTTTGTCTATTCACATACATATAAAGATGCGCACAGTATAAAGCGCAAGGTTTGGTTGTTAAGTAAACCTTCGAGTATAACGCTATTTGCTCCTTTATAAATACTTTTTATTGACTGATTCACACGTTGTTATTGATTATTAATCAAACAAACGATAAACTCTTTAATTTCTTCGTTTTGCTAAGAAAGCTTTTTAATGTCTTCATCAAGTAGATAAAAAAAAGTCATTTATTTTGAAATTTTTTGAATGAACTCGCTTATTGAGCGTTCAAGTGTGAGTAGTTTAAAAAAATCATCTACTGAATTATCGTCCTTGCTTTTTCAAATATTTTTAAATAATTAGTCGTTTTAAGTAAGCAGTTGTCATGAGATTTTTTACTTTTGTGATAAGCTGGCTTAAGATTTGAAAGAAATTTCTTATCGAGCTTCAGTGATGCAGTTTAGAACTTTAAAAAATTTATTGCGCAATAAATATTTCTAAATTATTGCAAAACGTTTTTAAATCAACACTACGTTGATGCCTTTTGAAAACGATGAAATGTAAATTGGCGCGCAAGAATTTAATTTTTTGAACACATAAAGAATTTTTTTTTAACAAAAGGAACAAGAGAAATTTTAAAATCTAGTATCTTTTCGTTTTAATATATCAAATTGCACAGCAATTCTAATGAAAATTAATTTGGAAGTGGTAGTAAATGATGCCTTAAGTACTATTTTTTATATTCCCGATTAGAAAACCCGTAAAAATTATTTTTTATTTTTTAAGTTTTCAGCCACAAATCCATTTTGGTAACGATGTAAGATACATTCAACATTGGTCAATTAAATATTATAAAAATCTTAAAATGGGTAAAGTTTGTAATAGTTAGCATTGTTAATATATTTGTATGTAAGTAACCCTGGGTGAAGATTGAAATGGCGCAATAAAATGGCGCGAAAAATGTGCATTGTTTATACATCAGAAAAGTGTATTATTTTACGTAAATCCTTTCTTTTAAAGTTTTAGTAGTATATTATGATTCCTTGAGGTCGTTATGGAAAAAATGCGTAGTAAAATATAATGCTTTCCTTTTTCGTACCTGTACCAAAATAATTGTATTTATAGTTTTTCGTACCTGTACCAAAATAATTGTATTTATAGTTGTATTTATAGTTGTATTTATAGTTGTATTTATAGTTGTATTTATAGTTGTATTTATAGTTGTATTTATAGTTGTATTTATAGTTGTATTTATAGTTGTATTTATAGTTGTATTTATAGTTGTATTTATAGTTGTATTTATAGTTGTATTTATAGTTGCTTTTGTAAATTTGTAATTGCTTAACAAATAAATTTGAGAGAGCCTTCGGCAAAAGATCAACGTTTAGAATCGATATAAGACAGGATTATCAGTAGTTTAACACTAGAAGCTTCAAGGTGGATCAATTGATCCAAACACGACTTTGATAATTTGCTGAAGCTAAAATTTTAATGTTGATAAAATGATATTTTATGACTTTTATTATTTAGATATTATTTATTGAAAAGCGGAAAAACTACATAAAAAACACATTCAGAGATGCGGCTATAAATATTTACACCTATTAACCCTAAGCTGGATCAATTGATCCACCTTATAGAAAACGTGCATATACATAACAATTTTAGTCAAATAATTAAGGTTATTTGCAATGTTTGCATATATTTGACAAGCACTTTCCACAAACAGGTTTGTTGCAATTTGCACATACCGTTGATGTCAGATTACGTTTGCAGTTTGTTTTTATCTGACATCTCAAACGAGTTGATAATTGTGTATTACTGTTGGTAGCTATTGTGTATTACTGTTGGCAGCAACTAGGGATTTTCGGTGAGTATTATTTGCTTCTCTTAGCTGTTCAGATAAAGTGAAAAGAAAACTTTCGTCTCGAAATTTTTTGTTGTGTTACTTTTTTAAAAATGATGCAAGCGTTTGCACCAGTCAAGTCCAAAATATTGAAGAAAGCTAGCGGCCAGCGTCGGCACCCAGATTTTGTTGACATTTGTCGACACATTGAATCTAACATATCAACTCCACATTTATTCGCATTGTAATAAATTATTCCCTCTGGTTTCTTCTTCCCATCACTTTGTTAGTCGCCCCTCTATGAAGTGTTGATAATAAAATTACAGCTTTCTTCTTCTTTACCGGGTAGACAATCAAGTTCAATGGACCATTTATGTAGAAAGTCGAATCGTAAAATGGAAGTGGATCAAATGCTGGAATTTCTTTTCTACTATGTTTAACTGTTCCAATAATTGACGTTTTCTTTTGCAAAAGTTTTGTTGCAAGATCGACACTTGTAAAAAAAGTTATCTGTAGTAACATTATACCCGCGGCCAGGGACGCCGAGAGCCTTCAACCCGCTCGGGACAAAACCTTTTTTGGCGCCCTTATGGATTTCGCTTCATATATATACTTAGCATAGAAGCAAAAAAGTACATTATGCCTTTATAGCAATTTTAACTTTATTTCATTTTTTGCTAACTAACCGCAGCATAAACAATTCCTAACTTAAATAAAATTTTTGAGCTTTTTTCGAGGCAAAATTATAAATTACTTCATCATATGACAATGATTTCGCGAGATCATTTTCAATAGACAACATCATAAGATTTGAAAGTCGCTCTTGTCCCATGGTGGCTCTGAAATGGTTTTTTATAATCTTAAGTTTACTAAAAGATCTTTCACCCTCTGCAACGGATATTGGCATTGTGTGAAAAATGATTAATTTCGAAAATATTCGTAAATTGCTTTGAAAATTATATATATATATATATATATATATATATATATATATATATATATATATATATATATATATATATATATATATATATATATATATATAAAAGTAGCTTTGTAAAACCAACGTAATTCTTGGAGCATTTGTTTATTTTTTTCACATTCTTTTACCCTTTTGGAAGCCAATGCCCTATTTTGGGCACCAGAAAGTTTTTTACGATTCATTATTAACAGTTACTGTAAATAACCGTACGCACCAATAAAATAATAGCATTGTCAACTACGCAAACTCATCAAAAAATTATAAACTCAATCTCAAAAAGCTAATGTCATAAATCAATATTTCAATAGTTAAATATAAATCTTAAACATGAATTACCATAAATAAGTTGATCGTAAAGAGTTGAAAAGCTTTACTATTACTTTCTAAATTCTGAATAGAATTATTTCTAAATTGTATTCACAGTTTGTTATCTTTAAGAGGAATTAAAAATAATGATATAACGCGAGTAATAGATACATTTCAATTATGGCATTTTAAGATTAAAAAAACTATTTTTATCTTACTTTGGCATCTGGCGCCCCAAACTGTCCCTTTGGCCCTCCCCCTCTCGGCGGCCCTGCCCGCGGCCTAAATAAGGTTCCATTAGTGACATGACCACATAAGTACCCAAATTTTCTACTCGGCTTTCATCTTTACCTAGATACGGTCTGATAACATATTTAGTCTTTAGATCAGATAAAATCCAGAATTTGATTCCAAACTTGTCCGGTTTATTAGGTATATACTGTCTAAAGTGACACCGAGCTTTAATTGGAAACAACTGCTCATCAATTGTTAAAGATTCCTCAGGTATATAACATTTTTGGCTGTTTTCTACAAATCTTGTCAGCACCCGTGACATAAGAGCAAATTTATCACTTTGGAGGAGTTCTCTACGTTCTGAACGTATATTAAATCTAATGTTTTTCATGATGTCTTCAAATCGAGAGCGCGGTATAGTTTCTATAAAAGCTTTGTTGCCATATTTCTTAGACCATAGGAATTTAACTGGAAAATTTCTTGCGTTCATGCATTTGCGAAGATATATTAGGCCAATGAAAGCATCAAGTTCAATGTTGCTTATATTCCGTCCTTCATTTGATAAATTGGCAGATAAAACAGTACATTTTTTGATAAAGCGTGTAAACCCTTCATCCATAATTAGTCTAAATGCATAATAGGTGTCAAAACATTACGACAGTAAGAAGTTGTTCCGCTTTTGGAAGTAAACGCATTCTAAGATTGAAATCCTCCAGTTACCTCAACTTTTGACACAATAGTCCATTTTACATCATCTCTACGAGTTTTAACAGTTAAATTATTACTCCCGCCGCATGAATTTTCTTCTACGTCTTCATCGCTACTACTTTTTGAATTTTAAACAAAAGTATTACTTTCATCATCATCAGAAAGATTATCTTCAACAACATCTGCCTCGTCATTTTCTTTTGTTGAATCTAATTCATCAACACTGTCGATTTCCGAGAGTTCTTGTAATATGAAAAAAACACTGTTACGCCGACACACGTTTTGGACGTTGATATGTAACTGATTGGTCAATTGAAAGAGGATGTGCTGCAACAGAGGTTTTTGATGATGAAGCACCATCAGCGTTTGATGAACTGAAGAGTTTCATTATAATGTTAACAGCTTTTATGAAACTTTTCTACAGGTCAATAAAGTAGTTAGTTTCATAATGTTCAGCAATAATATTAGTATACTTGTGGTGGCACCATTTTTATACCAATTATGCGGAAACAATATTTTATTTTATTCGCTAATATTTGCATTTTATTTCTTTTTTTTTTTTTTCGGTTTAAATGATCTGTATAAATATGCTGGTAATTTAGATTTAGGCAAATCATGCTACTAAGCTTCTACTTAGAGTAAAACGCGCCGTAATTTGGACATAAAACCTATGTATATATATGTAGAGTGAAAGAAATTTATATACTTTGTATAACTTACATCAAAATTAACAGTTTTAACTGTTATTTTTATATATTTAAACAAGAAAATAAGTCTAAATGCATATATATATTAAGCGGGATCAATTGATCCACTTTGAGGTTTCTAGGTATATAAAAAACCTGGGGCTTCTAGCGTTAAGCAAAACAACTTTTTTTACGACAAGGAATATCGCTTTGCGTTCAGATAATTCGTTTCTAAACCGACAAGCAGTTCAGTTGCATCAGATTTTGTTTCTCTCTTTTTATTTATTTATTTATCTTAATTCTATTTTTTTTTTTTTTTTTTTTTTTTTTATTCTATATGGTGATACAAAAAAAAAAAACGAGATCCATTCATAACGATTAAAGCTTACTTATTGGTTTTAATTTCAGTTGGTACTTAGATTTTTCGTTTAAGTATAAAAAAAAATTACATTATCCCCTTCGTACACAATGTGTACAAACGTACACACTTCATCATGTTTATTTTTTACTATAAAGCTTAAGCAAAATAATAATTGAAACACGATGCATACATTAGTGCACACCAGTCCTACCTTCGTGTAGTTTGTCTTCTTTAAGTAAGAATTCTGTATCTAGATATTTCAACATGGCGTTGCAAGGCAAAAAAATACTTCGTGGTAAGTTTTTTCTTTATTATAGTTTGAGAATTATAAAGTATCTCAAGTCAAATTTTGTATCAGATGTATTTAATAATATGTTTATAATTGCATACACATAAGTTAAAAATATAACAGGTGACTATTCTTTGCTGAAAATTTTTTTTTATAATACTGTGTACATTTGTACACACTGTGTGTTAATTGCAACGAGAAGAGAGAATAGTAAAACTAGTAAGGTGAAACTCAACATTGAATTTCTTTTTGTGTGATTGTCGTGAGTTAATAATTGCATGTGTGTATATATATTTCTTTAAATCTCAGATACAAAATGTGTTTTGTTTAATAGTTTAGCTGTTCATTTAATACCAAAAGGTTGTATTAGAATCATTAAAAATGAAATATTTTATTTATTTAAGTCTACCTACTGAAGCTAATGCCCCTGCCTTTATGTTTGTATAATCAAACATTTGTTTTAAGCCTGTCATTTTTATTTTGTTACTAAGTTTTATCAAATTGATTTTATAATCAAAGATAAATAAGTATAATATGTTAAATATATTTTCAGATAATCCACGAAGGCGGTTTACAGTTGAAGATATGTTGCAGCATCTTGATGACTCGGAATTTGAATTATCAGATTCTGATGACTCTGGGGATGAGACCTTTAACCCTTCTGCTGCTGATATGCTGACTGATAAAATTGAGGATCAAATTGAAAAACCAGATGAAGATGATCAGCCTGGCACATCTGTGAACAGTGAGAACAAAAGAGAAAAAAAGACTCAGATCAAGTGGCAGTCTCTTCGAGGTGCATTTGAAAGCAGCTCAGAATGGCTGGACAATTTGAACTTGGGAGATGGCTTACTTTCGCCATCCTCATATTTTTTTAATTACTTTAAACCATAAATATTTGAAACATTTGCTGAACAAACAAATATTTATCATCTACGCCAAACTGGTAAAACTCTAAATACTACAACAGCTGAAATTCAGAAATTTTTTGGTATCACAATAGTAATGGCAAACTTAGGTTTTCCCAGAATAAGGATGTACTGGTAAAGAGCAACTAGAGTAAATGCAGTGGCAGATGTAATGCCTATAAACCGGTATTTACAGCTGCGAAACAGCATTCATATCAATGTCGATCCTAATCCAGAACAAGGAACAAATAAATTCTGGAAAGTTCAGCCTCTGATAAACACAGCACGTTCTCGCTGTCTCAAGATACCAAGAGAAGAGTACAACTCTGTGGATGAGCAGATGATCCCTTTCACTGGTAGAGTACCTGCTAAACAGTACATCAAAGGAAAGCCGAATCCAGTAGGGGTAAAAAACTTTGTTGTCTGTGGCACCTCTGGTAGGGCAGTTGATTTGGAACTATATCAGGGTGCAGGTACAGGCATATCAGAAGAGTACAAACACCTGGGACTTGATGCTTCTATTGTCCTAAGATTGTCAGAAACTATTCCAAAACATAAAAACTACAAGCTCTGTTTTGATAACTACTTTACTGGCATGATCCTAATTAGACAGCTAAAAATGTTAGGGATTCAGTTCCTAGGTGTTGTTAAATCCAACAGATTAATGGGGTGTCCGTTAAAATCTGAAAAAGAAATGAAGAAGGGTGGATGTGGATTAAGCGACTGCAAAGTCTCATGAAATTATTCGTTGGTAAAAAACTGAAAAACATTTTGTTCTTTTTCTGTATTGATTTGGTAATGTTGTGAGGTAACTACATGACATAAATATTTTTATATCTTTAAAAGAAAGGTTAAAAAATGAATTATTAATTTGTTTCAGCTTTTTGAGTTTTTTTGTAAGGATTTCTTTTGATATAATATTGTCTACAAAAACCTTTACAGCAAGATTGATACACGCTGTGTACAAATGTACACATGCCCTATTTTGAATAATTGATGAAATATTTTAACAAAACTTTACATACCCCACAAGGAGGCCTAGTACATTATTTTTATTTCAAAAAAAATTTTTTTAGACACATTCCATGTGCCCGTGTACGAAGGGGTTATTCAAATTTAAATTTATATTGCAAAATGTAGGAATTTAGTACTTAGAAAAAAACATTTAGAAAACATCATTTAACCAACATTAGGTCCTAAAAAAGATCGCCCCTAAATATTAACTTTAGGGAAGATTTACTCAGATTTAAGATTTACATTCAAAAAATCGGAAAATTTAAGATTAAATTACAAAATTAACCTAAAGCATAAAAGATGGCTCTCACAGTGTTGGGTCTCGCACTGTCTGCTTCTAAAATCAATTCTAAGCACAAAAAATGACTCTCACAGTGTTGCTGTCTGCAAAAAATATTACTGTCTGCAAAAAAGAGCTCGATTAGCATGAAATATGATAACGGTATCCACATTAAAAATAAAAAACAAAAAAAACAAAAAAATTTTTAATAATCACAATCGTAATCTGAAAGTTCTGAAAAATGTCATCATACAACTATTATTTGATTATTTTCCGAACGAGTTCATATTTGTTAGTAATTCTTTGTATATATAAAAGAATGGAAGTTAAAAGAAGTAAAATTTAAAAAAATAGGCCACCCCTTGCATTGATAAAGAAATTTAAAAATAAGGTTTCCTAAATTGAAATTAAAGCCTAAAGTCATGCGTTTCATTTAAATTTACTTTTTAGATAAATTATATTATACTTAATTGTATTATATTATATGTTATATTTCCTATTATATTTTATATTATTTTATATTATATGTTATATTATATATTATATTTTATATTACATTATTGTATATTATATTAGAAGGCATTACATTATATCATTATATTTAATTATATTTTGCTACATTATATTATTTTATCAACTGCGTAAAGTTTAGTTTTTGAAAAAACTCTTTTTTTTCAGCAAGCACACAACGTTGAAACAACGTTGAAATAACGTTGATCAACGTCGTTCAACGTTATTTCAACGTTGTTTCAACGTTGTGTGCTTGCTGGGTAAATAAGTAATGAATCGACAACAAAAAACAAACGACAAAAAAATCGACAAGTTCGCGGTTAATATTTGATATGCCATTTTAAACAATTGGTTTCTGATAAGTTAAAATTTTTTGGATAGATAATTGAATGTACTGCTCGTTACATAAGTGGTATAAGCTGAAATCCAAAAATCAGACGAATAACTCATGGATGATTTGTATGAACTATTTTCTAGGTGATGCCAGCTTTCTAAAAAATTATGTTTTAATGGAGTCGTGTTTTTGTTGATTATTAATCAAGTTGCTTTAATCCCAGAAAGTCCAGTGTTTGGGTCCAGGATGTTCCCGAATTAGTTTTCTTTCGGGTTTGCCACTGGTAACACCATTTCTAATTGCCTCTCGTTTAATCATAAATCCATTTTCAATAAGCTCCAAACTTTCATTTCCGTATGCGCGAAACCATTGTTCATTTAAATCAAATATAAAAATAATTTGTTGAAACTATAAATATTGAGAAGTTCAAAGTACTCTCAACTAAACGCATTTTCAAATACTACAAGTCATGCAATACAGTTGTCAAAATCACACAAAAAACGCAAACGGCACGTACTGCTGCACTAACTCAATACTCATGTACTGTGTTTGAAACGCTGTTGTTACTAATGAGGATTGCTTAACGCACTTGCAATAAAAATGTTGAATTAAAATGACAAAGAAATGTCTAAAAAATAATTGCATACTTATTAAAATAGATGCATTTGTCGAAATATTATTAGAGATTTCGACATTAAAAGCGACATATAACCGATAAACAAATAAGGCTTTTAAATGAATCCATGTTTTAAATACAATTGATAAATGAAGAATATGGAAGCGAAATTGATTGGTAAATTTGGTATGAAAATAATCTCTTCAGTACTTGTCAACTGTGAGGAGGCAGCGGAATGCTTAGAAACCTATGAGAATTTAAGTCATTTATATAATTAAATAAAGTTGCATGATTGCAAACAATTGTTAGCATTATTAAGCATAACATTTAAACAGCGCAATAATAATGATGCATCCTTGAAAAATAAATTTTATTTTGACAAAAGATAGAAAGAAAATGAAGGAACTCATTTATTTTTTCCCAGCGTAACAAATAAGAACAAAAAGTCAATGAGCAGACTATATTAAATCAGAAGTACTTCTCAAGTTTTCACTTTAGAAAGTAATTAGTTATGGTCAGAATTGCCCTGTAAAATATTTGCTTTCAATATTTGTGTATTCTCTATATTAAATCTCGTTCCTACCCAGCTAACACAAAACGTTCAAATACGTTCTAAGAACGTTGGAAACGTTCTTAGAACGTTATTAGAACGTGCCCAACCGTTTCTAACGTTCTACGAACGTTTCTTGAACGTTTTGTGGTAGCTGGGTAGGATCTTTCTTTCGTATTTATGTTAGAACTGTAAAAGAAAATAAATATGAAGAAAGAATAAAAGAACCGTAAACGAAAAAACAAAGTGTGCTTATTTACTATTTTCTTCAAACGGAAATGTTAAAACTTAGAAAATTACAGGTATTTGAGACCTCAAGTTTGAGAAATATTTTTTACGAAAAAAAATTCTGATGTTAACAAGATAAGAATTAAAACTAACCAGTTTTGAAACTGTCTTGGCATTGATACATTTCTACAAATGTTTACCATTTAACCTCTCTAGAAAACGTATTTATCTTCGCTTTCAAAACACCTCATAACTTCTCTTAACTCCAACGCAGACGGTTCAACTACAATATTGTTTGTTAGTGCGGACAATAGCCCGCTGCGATCACCTGCCAAAATTTCCCTCCACGTCGCTAAATCTACGGTAACGGTTATGTCCTCTTTTCGTACATGCAATCCGCTCATATCCATTATACCGTTTCTCAAGTGAAACCTAACTTTTTCGCTAACATCTGGAAATATAAACAATACAACTTTATCAACTTCGGAACATTCTTCGCTTTTTACTTTATATGCCATCACTGCAAACAAGTCTTTCAACTTTAAGTTGCGCATAGCAATTTTTTTCTTGCTTGCCTCCATTTCAAATGAAACTTTTCCTAAAGTAACACTGGCTGCTGTTATGTAGTAGTTTCTTCCGTTTTGACTTGTTTGTCTTGTAGCGAGTTCTAACAGTGACTTCACTTTCAGCTCTTTTGCCTTTTGATTGTGTTTATCAACTTTTAAAACGGCAGAGGCTAAGACCAAGCACCATTGGGCGTCGGCTTCGTTTAAAGCGTTTTCAGAAGCTGTCAACAAGTTGTTAACACCACCTCCTAGCTTAACCAAACGCTCAGCTTTTTCAGATGGTGTGTGAGGCTCCAACTCAGATATATCTCCACTAAACCATCCATTGTAGCCAGTAAACAAGCTTTTTGAAGACCAGCGGACAGTTCCATATCTCTCGTAGAGATAATCTGACTGTTTCAGTGACTTCGGAAGATCGATCATATGCGCAATATCATCTGGGTGATATCCTTGGTTGATGAAGCGAACAGTTTGATCATGCACAAGCTGAATAGCGTCTCGATAGTCGGTGAGGTGTTTGAAAACGTTCTCCTTACCAATAATGGGATCCGTATGGCTGGGTACAAGATACTCTGCATTCAGACTTCTCATGGTATCAATTGACTCAAACCACAGCTTCAAGCTGCGAAAGGGAGTGCCGCGAATTGCATAGAGGTTTGGAAACGCTTTATAAAAGTTATCACCACACATTAAAGCATTCTCTTCTGGCCAATAAACAGCAATTTGATCGTCAGTCTCACCAGGGATGTGTATCAACTTTAGGTTCATTCCGGCTAAATGGATTGTTTGTTCTTTCTTGAATAAGAACTTGTTTGGATTGACGTAATTAATTGTAGAGTTAAAAGGGGTTGTTTTTAACCGTTGTCCTATTCCGACTGTATAAATTTGGTCGTCATCTAACTTCCCTCCTACCTGATGCAAAGATCTTACACTATGCGCTCTGCCCACAATTAAAGTGCTTTGATGCATAATGGATTGCAGTGAATGATGAGCCCAAACGTCAACATCTGTTCCGTTTAAAAACTCCCTCGTGCCGATGACATGATCTAGATGATTGTGAGTGTATATAATACCTTTAACTGGTTTGTCAGTGATTTCTCGGAAGCGTTTGTTGATCTCCTGTGCAGCAAATGTTGACTCGGTGGTATCAACTATGACAATGCCTGTTTCTCCAATCAGCATTATACTATTTGCAACAGCAAAGTGGATTGCCATATAAATGCTACCTGTGATCTTCACTATTTTCGGTTCTTCTAATTTGGGTTTTTCTTGTACTTTTGTATCTTTTCTGGCTGCTAATTTTGCTTCGTATGAGACAATGGCTTGATTTAGCTGCCAGTCAATGTAATAATGATAGGTATGGTATAGCAGCACCGCGATTAAGATCGGCGTTGAAATCTTTTCAAACATTCTACAAAGAAAAAAAATCAACGGCGCTAGCAAAAACAAAACAAACAACAACAAAAAAAAGTGGTGATAACTTAATTTAAACTCATTCTAACTACTTAAATGCTAAATTCATTTTTTATCAAGTAATGAAAAATATTCCGACATTTTATTTATATTTTAATATCTTTAACATTTTATTAATATAGACGACACATATTAAAATTTGTAATTTTATAAATATAAGGCTAAATTATGTAAGGATGAGTAATTGCAAATAAAAAAAACGAGAATAATTTTAATTTTTTTACTATAAATTTTCTTGAAACCTACTTTTATAGCAAGAAAATTTAGCTATGATCAACTCAAGCAACCAATAAAACTTTTGTGTGAGCTGCAAGAACCTATGTGGTTGTATATGAAAGTTATGATTGACATGCGAGAGTTAGCTCTAAGTTTGTTCTGCACCTTTTCGCGTTGTATTTGCATAAAATACAATCTTATTTACATTATTCTACACAAACTATATGTAAGAGCAAACTATACATAAAAACAATAAATATAAGAGATATATATATATATATATATATATATATATATATATATATATATATATATATATATATATATATATATATATATATATATATATATATATATATGCATACTTATATACGTATGTAAATACATTACTTTATTCACATACATATAAACATGTGCACAGTATATAGTGCAAGTTTTGGTTTTTATGCAAAATATCTAGTATAACGCCGTATGCTCCCTTATAAAATACATTTGAAGACCACACTGGAAAAACGATCAAGCTACATTTTTGCTTTTTTTGGGTTATTGATTATTATCTAAACAAATGATAAACTCTTTAATTTCTTCATTTTGCTGGGAAGGTTTTTTTAATGTCCTCCATCAAGAAAGTGGTAAATAAGCTCATTTATTCGGAAATTCTTTGAATGAACTGACTTAATGCGCGTTCAAGTGTGAGTAGTTTAAAAAAAACATCGTGTATTGAATTATCGTCCTTGCTTTTCTAAATATTTATTTTTAAATAACTAGTCGCCTTTAAATAAGCAGTTGTTATGAGAATTTTTATTTTTGTGATAAGCAGACATTTAGATTTAAAATAAAAATCGAACTCCTTCTCAGTGATGCTATATAGAACTTTAAAAAATTTGATGCACATTAAATTAGAGCAACACCAAGTTGATCCCTTTAAAATGAAATATTAATCGACGCGCAGGAACGTAATTTTACGTTGATTAAGAATTTGTTGCTTCTCCCTAATGATTAATTTTTTGCCTTATATTTCTAATATTCGCATTCATAGTTTATTTAGTAGGGATTTGCGGACAATAGAGATTCGATATGAAATCGAATCAAAATTATTATTCGATTTGATTCATTTCTTCTCCTTTTTTTTTTCAATTTTCTGCGTTTTTGTTTACTTTTTTTGATTCGTGTATGAAATTTGTTTGTATGAAATTTTTGACAAAATTTTCATAGAAAAAATGTGTCATGTTAATTCGATTTAAAGCATTTGATATCGTTAAGATGTCAACTGATTCAATGTCAGCATATGTTTAACTTTTCCTTGCATTTCGACATGGAAGGAGGAACTGAAGTCCAAATCCTCTCCAGGTCTTCAACAATTTCGTGATGAACTTCTGAAGCAACTTCAAATAAGATTTAATTATACCATGGATCACCTGTTAGCAGCTACTTTTGTTTATCCACAATTTAAGAATTATTTATTCTCGGATGAAGAAAAAAAACTGTGTTATTTGTGTAATCAATGCTGATTAATTCTGACATTACCAACAATAATAAGAGTACTGAAGAATCCTAGTGCAAGTTCAATATATGAATGATAACAGAACAGTCTTTTAGATTTAACGTTCAAGAAAGTGTGAAACGTTCAAGAAAATGTGTGAAAGATGTGCAAGAGAATTCTAAGCTCAACAAACTTCCAGATATTTCCGAAAGATGTGAAAAAAGAAATTTGCTTATATTTAAAGCATTCTGTTCGGGATCGAAGCAGTCCAGGATCGAAGCAGTTCAGAATCGAAGCAGTAATCCTCTTCAATTTTGAAAATAGAACTTAAGTACTTTTCCACTTCTGTTAATATTAAATATTTATTTAAATATTTATTTTCAATATTCTGTTTTCAATATTTATTTCAATATTTGTTTTCAATAGTCAATATATATTTAAAATTAATTCTGTCTGATAACCATTTTTTTTTTTTGGGTCATCATTAATAATTGAATGCACTACTCTTAATATAAATGGTATAAGCTAAAATCTAAAAATCAAACCAACAGCTCAAGGATGATTTTTATGAGCAGCTGTTAGACATTCTACTGGTTCTTGATGATAATTTTAAAATTACCAACAGTATTTTTTGATTTTTTGTCACTTTTTTAAAAAAAAGTTATTTCTGGGAGGTTTTATCCAAATATTAATCTCAATTACAATTAAAATGGGCCCCATGTTTTATGATAAAACTTTAATATATATACAAGTTTAGGATTTTTCTATTATTTTTTTAAGTATTTCCAAGTATTTTACCTATTGAGAGTGAGACTAGTGTGAAGTAGTGTTCACGTGATTTAATGAGGCTGTGACCATTAAGATAAAACTTTAATCCAAGCATTTATTTTGAATCATTTTTTCTACTTTGTTGTAGAACACAATTTAATGGAGTTTTTATCTTATTGAAACTTGTCAGTATTTTAAAAAATGGTGCCGTGCGATAAATTTGACTAGACATAGCAATTCGGTATCCAATTTATACATGTTTTGCTAGAATATATGTAGTTTTCAGACACAGGTAAAATCCATCGCACTTGAAACAATCCTTTAAATTAAAACAGGCGTTTCTTTAAAATTTAAATTGCACCATACAATCTCATGACCATTTTCAAAGCTTTTAGTTTTTCAAACACAATGAAGAGTTTCATCATTTGATTTGAAAATTTGCTTTAAAAGTAATAAGCACTCCTTACGTGATGTTTTATTCATGCAGGGGGTACAGATTATGATAGCTTATTCATGCAGGGGGTACAGATTATGGTAGCTCATTCATGCAGGGGGTACAGAATATGGTAGCTTATATGTAGGATGCTCGAGAAGCTGTTGAATACTTACATCTGAATTTAAGTAACTTTGTTAAATTATTTAATTAAAGTAATTTTTATATATGATATTTTGCGATGACATTACCTTCTTCTGTGTGGATTTTAACTTCTATTTTTAAATATGTTTTGTTATGACATTAATTTCTATCGTGTGGAAGGTTAAAAGTCGCTAAAAACTGACTTTCTTGTCAAGTTTTGACCACCATATTTCTTGAAATAAGAATGCAAAAAACTTTAGTTTGCTATATTTGTATTTATCACATAAAAATAAGCTCAAATAGATAACATCGCCTTCTCTGTGAAAAAACTTATGGACTTATTAGATCTAAAACATTTTAATTTATTCATAACGCATTTCGGCGGTTAAATACAAAACTTTAGTCCTCTTAAGGCACCCCTAAACATCATCTGTTTGGCCTTATTTTTCTGCACATGATCATAACTCAACAAAAGGAAATTTTCTGGGGGGTAAGACCTTAAACTTTACAAGCTTTTCTTTTTTTGAGACACCCTAATGGGTATTTCCAATTATAGATTAGATTATTGTTAATCAGACCACTAATAGAAATATTTCCATTATGTAATAGGAGACTTTTAAAATGACCAAATTTCCTATTTGTTCGGTTGGATGTTCGAAAAAGTTAGCATTACTTATAATTAAAATTAAAACAATTATATATACTAACTTGCTGAGATGCTTTTTTACTAACCTGCTGAGATGTTTGTTAAAATCAATTGCTTATACCAATATTATTATGTCAAAGAAAATGTAAATTTGATTTCCCATAGAAACAATCGTCATATAATACCAATAAAACAAAAAAGCTCCACATACTACAAGATAACCTTAAAAGAGAACAATCTAAAAGGAAATTTTAGTGAGAAAATTTAAACTTTCACCAAACAATTTATTGACCAGAACGTCATAAACCAACCACACCAAACTAGTTTGTAAGTCTTTAAGAGTTTAGATTAGTTGAAATTTAAGGATTTTTTTTATTGACCAAGTTGCTTTAATCCCGGAAAATCGAATGGTCTGGGTCCAGGATTTTCCCAAACAAGTTTTCTTTCGTGTCTGCCAATGGCAACATCATTTATACTGGCTTCTCGTCTCGTCATTAATCCATTTTCGTTAAACTCCCAATTTTCATTTCCGTATGCGCGAAACCATTGCTCGTTTAAGTCATGGTATTCGTACTGAAATTTAACTGATATGCGATTGTCAGTGTAACACCAAAGTTCTTTTATGAGTTTATAGTTGATTTCTTTATTCCATTTATCTTGCAGAAACAGCTGTATTTCTTCGCGACCTTTTATAAAAAAAATGCTTTGCTTAATTATTTTAAATTGAAGAATCAGAACAACATTAAAAAAAACAAACACAACAAAAAAAAACATGATATATATTCAGCACGTTAATATTATTGAGCACAATAACCACAATAAAAAGTTGAAAAGCTGATTTTGTCTAGTGTGTCGGCGTCAATGAAGGATTCACGGTTTAAACTCTACATTCTAGAAACCATGCGAAATGTAAACCATAACATAACATAGAAACCAATCTCGTTGTTCTACGTTACGATAAGGTTTAAGCAAACAACAAAAAAACAACATAAATTACATAAATTATACTATGGACGTTAAAAATTATCAACAAGTTAAAACCTCAAAGTATTTTTTAAACCAATTTCAATGCATTTATCTAAAACCACTTTTTATATGAAAATCGTCATTGCAAATTTTTATTTCCCTGCAAATCGTCACTGTCGTTAATGGTTGATGGAATTTGTAACAACGAAAAAAACGTCGCATTGCAACTTTATCGTTACGCGTGCTGAATTTTAAAACTTCTTAATGCTGATTAAGTTATTTATAATCTAAAAACAAAAACCTTTAATGAATTGTGACCGGTTTCGCCACCAGCAATCTTCAGTGTACGCCATAGAAACTTGTACTGGATTTTTTGAATTCCATGCATCCTCAGCTAAACGAACTTTTTCGACAGCGGATTTATTCGTAAATGGAGGCAATGGCAATTTCTGCGAAACGTATTGTCTTCTCTGCCCCACTTGTGCATTTACGCATCCTCTGACAAGGCTTGAAAGATCGGTAATTGCCATGCGGTACATGCTATGTTTAATGTTTATATTAAACATCTATGCTTAATTTCAATGAAGCAACTTTTTAACAAAAAGAACAGCTATACTCTTTGCGTTTAAACACGTAAACATAGCGTTTAGTACACGTAAAACCCATACCAAACTTAGGCCTTAAACACGTAATTAGACATTGACAGCGCTTAAATCTAGTTTTGACCCTTGTAGCACGCTTATTATTGCGGCAAACACTATAGTCAAAACACCATATGCATCATTTTGAAAACACAACGGTTAAAAATGTTATTGGAAATGATCTTTACAATTATTTTTATTGACCTTTCAGCTGTTTTTGAGTTTCTGCATGCAGAGTTTTCTTATGAAAGTTCGAATGAAACTATAAAAACTTCTTTAAACTGCAATTGTTTGGATTTCTTGATTAGATTCTTTTGATTTTAAAGCGAGACAAATACAAATAAGAAAGTTTTTATTTCGCAATTTAAAAAATAAACTTCGTTCAAAAAAATCTAAAAACGGAAACTTAATTTAAATGCAATATAAAGTGCCAGATAACAATGTTCCTCGCGTATCTTGGTTTCTATTAGAGATTAAGTAAAAAAAAAAAAAAGGCAGAGATTCCTTTATATATATAATAATTATATATTTTATATAGACTTAATCTCTGATGAAAACCAAGATTATCTTAAATTGAGTTATTTCTATTTCAATTACTTTGAAAAGCAACCTTTTAATTAAAACTATACAACTAACAACCGAATGAACATTCAAATTGACGATACACAAGTCTTTTCGCATCACCAATAAAAACTAATTCAAATGACCAACAGGAGTTTTCGAAGCAAATCTTTGCAAAAAAAACTCGAGAAAATATTTAGGAAATTGTATGCAGAAAAAAGAAAACAAAAAAAATCGCTGCGCATCTTGGTTACAAAAATTCAAAAATTAGGCTCTCGAATAAATAGCGATGTTCGAAATCAAACGGCAATGTTCGAAATCAAATGCGTCACTTCCTTTGAGCTAAAGTTTATCTCCCATTTTAGCTTGTGTACTCTAAAAAAAATTCAAATGCTACTTATGCTACTTTCTGATAAAAGAAGATATAAGACAGCTGATTGCTTGAAAATATGTAAAGACAAGTTAAAGAATGAAATAAGCTTTAAAATAATGACAACCATTACGATTTTTTGCGAAAAACATCAAAAAAGCAAGAACAACAACAAAAATACTTCACCATCTTTTCAAAATAGGATTTCTTTACCTGAAGAATGCCAACGATAACTCCAAAAAGACCGATAGCACTCCCAAATATTTCAACCACCAACACCTGAGGTATTTTAATTATATACAATTTTATCAACAAAATATATTAATTTGCATCAATACGTATATAATCATATAAAAAAAATATGATTATAAAAATAAACTTGTTAAAAAAAAAAAAAAAAACTCATGATATTGATTAGATCATGATTGTATTGCGAGCAACTGAATAGGAAAACTTCAATATAGATATGATAGTTTAGTAAATTAAGATAAATTAGAATAAATTAGATTTGAAAACTCAATTATTAGGATTAAATATAACTACTAATTCAACACAATAAATCATATAAACTTAGATTAAAATAATAATCTGTAGGAATTCACGCGTTTACCTTTACGAATAACGAACCGTTCTGCGCATCAGCAAGGGCAGCACCGCTAAAAAGACACAAAAAATAGAGAAATCAAATTATTCTTTTGACGTAAGACAAAAAATTTTTATATAATTATGCAAATTGCATGTTTGTTACACTTTATCATTTTATTTGTAAATCCCTAAACCTTTTTTGTTCGTATTTTTAAAAAAAATTTTGAATAGAGAGTAGAGGGGGCGTAAAAGTAGTATTGTCCCCACAGACAATTTTAGCATTACTCTAATTTGCAATCACAAGTCCGACTTTATAAAGTATATTAATTACTTTACAACTAATAATCAACCTTCTACTGTGCTTCTGTTAACAGTTTTTTTTATCTTATACCAGATAAGGATGTTGTTCTTTTTTTTTATTCTTAGAAGAAACTCAAACTGATCTGAAGTTAGCATATGTTCAGAGCTGCCGGTAGTTATAAAGCTTTATCTGTTCGGAGATTTTTTTAAGTAAGCTGAGGGTACCGAATTTTTAAAAAAAATGTAAGTCCGCTAATTGGTTGAAGTTTTGGATTGTCCGATCCACGAGATATTTTCACATTGCAGACACGTAAGTTTTCCATGCTCCGTTGTAAAATTCTTCTTTTATTTTCCATTGTGAAATTCAGCACTAAATAATTTTTGCTGAAATTGGCTTTGTTCACTGAACAAAGTCATTTAAGGAATAATTTGAGAATAACAATTTGAGTCAACGTAGCTACAATTAAATTTAAATTAATGTAAAAGTTTCGGTTGATTATGGCATTAGTTTGAACAGAAACTTCGGCCGAAACCGGAGACGAAAATTTCCATTCACTAGTGGGGATTCAAGAAATCTTTGCCTGAAGAAGGTTGAAAGAGCCGAAGCCAAATATTTCTATTCACTAGTGGTGATACAAGAAATCTATGTTTAACAAGTCTGGACCCACATTAGGTAGAAAGTAAGGAAACAAGAATTTTTGATGTTCACAAAAATCCACAATCAGTAAACAGCAGCAAACACAAACAGCAAACGACATTACTAAATGTGTCGCTTATTGGTGATAATTCATGTCTATTTGCATATATTACAATATATTTACATACATTAAAACAATTTTTCTTGGATAGAGTAAACCGTATATTTAAAACAGCATACCTCCCAACAATTCCAACACAAATACCACAGAACAGGTTTGAAAGGCCTACAGTCAAACCTGCTCCAAAAAGCATCAAGCCTGTGTAAAAGTAAAAATATTATAATAAAGTACACTAAATTACAAAAAAATGTTAAACAACAACAAATGTTATGAATTAATCTCATATCTCATGATGATCTTAAAATGCATTTAAATTATAACTAATAATAAGCCGTAGTGGACCCCACAATTAAACAGGCTTGCATAATTTCATAATTAAAAAGAGGAAATGAATTGTAGGTAACATTTCACAAATTAGCATATTCAATAGGAAAAACACCTACTAAAGAAACTTTTTGGCAACTGTTACATTAAAAAGTAAACGACCACTGAACTAATATTTTCAAGTAGTTTGAAAAGTCTTTTTTAAAATGAAAATACTTAAGAGTTTTTGGGTGAACTTTAGAATAATAAATGTTATAAGAAAAAAAAAAGTACAACCTATTAGCGTCAAGTAAAATTATCAAAAATTTTAAAAGCTCTGGTAATGTAGTAAGAGTGGGAAACAATGTTCTACTACTGGTTATAATGATTGAGTAATTTATTGCTTCGTTTGTACTAATCTAAGTGCTAGCACACAGTCATCAAAGAGCAGTTAAACTTCAGAGTTACTTGCAGTAGAATTAAAAAAAGCAACTAAACTGAATAATGTTAGAAAAACTTTATTAAACAACATTTTATATTTCAACTTACAATTCATTAAACCACACAAAACAACAAAAAAGCATTAAAAAGTATTAAAAGACAGGGTATTTAATACCATATATTATTGCATAATAGCTTTGTTATTGCAATTATGCAGTAATCCATTGAAAAAATAAATATTTAATAAACAAATACCGGCTGAGTAATTTTTCTTAACAACTTCTGGATTTCCTAGACTTAACCACTTAGCTTCATCAAAATTCTACACAAAAAACAAAAAAAAACATGAACAAACATAAATTTATTAAAGACTTCTTCAGCCAAAGAAAAATAAATTTTGACTTCTTCAGCTAAAATAGTTAACTGATATGATGTAAATTATAATCTTAAATTTTGAATTGTTTTTTGCAAAAACTAATTTCTAAATATGCTAGTATGACTCCTTGAGACAGAAAAAAAAAAGTAAATGATTATTACAAAAATAATTATACCCTATAATTTAACTTACACATACAGAGACATATACACACATATATATATATTGCATGTATAAGACATGTACCAGAAAAAATCTGCGCGGACATTATAAAGGATATTTATCTATTATATTTGGATATTGAATGTTATGTATATTTTGAAAGTACATATATTAGTATTTTTAAATTTCACTTAAGAAAGTTTGTGAAGTTTTGTACGTGAGAACGCACGCACTTTTCATTTTACACTCGACATCAGCTTTTGCACAGTCTTTGGCTGGACTTTCTTGGTAGCTCTCATCCATTTATTTTTGATGTCTTTAATGTTTTTGGCTTCTTTTACATTGAACCTTAGTTTTCTTTTGACAAGAGCCCAATATCTTTCAATAGGACGTAGTTCGGGACAATTTGGTGGATTGCAGTGTTTTTCAACAAAATCTACTTTTTGTTCTCTAAGCCAGTTTAAAGGTGTCCCAGAGTAGTTACATGATGCTAAATCGGGCCAAAATAACGGGTTACCCGTGTGTGTTCTTAAAAACGGCAAAAGACGTTTCTTGAGGCATTCTTTTATGTATATTTTGGTGTTAATTGTTCCCGTAGTCACAAAACAAGAGCTTCTTTCACCACATTCACAAATTGCTTGCCAAACTAAGAATTTTTTAGCGAATTTTTGCATTCCAATGCATTTATATTTGGAATTCAGTTTCTTGGGAGTAATTGCTGAATAATATTGGTGTCCTGGAAGAGATCAGAAATATGCAGCACAATAAGTTTCATCGTCAATAATCAAACAAGATTTTTTAGCACATAATTTTTTATAGAGCAGCTTTGAACATCGAATTGCAACATTTTCTTGCTTTTCTTCACAACGAGGAACTTTTTTCTTTTTATAAGATTTATAACCACAATTTCTCTTTACTCTTTGTATAGTGGAAGCACTTGTCTTATATTTATTCGCTAATGTTCGAACAGAAATCTCCGGTTTTCTGTCTAAGGCATCTTTTACCTTTTTACCAAGATCTCGTCTAACAAATCATTTTTTCTTCCACTTCCTGATTTTCTTATGATTATACCAGTGTCCTTAAATCGTTTCACAACGTTCTGCACTGTTCTTAAAGCAATCTGCAGCTCTTTAGAAATTGTTTTGTTTGATAAACCAGGATTTTCAACGAGAAAATGCAAAATTTTTTCTCGCTTCTTATCTTGATTTGATGACATTTCAATTAAAGCTAATTGTTTTAATAACAGAGTTGTTTAAATTTTGAACAACATTAATACAATCACATTTTAAAACAATTAGCTATTTTAAATGATGTACGGTTTCCGTAAAAACCACATCACGCGCAGATTTTTTCTGGTACATGTCTTATATGCATATATTGTATGTATGTATGTATGTATGTATGTATGTATGTATGTATGTATGTATGTATGTATGTATGTATGTATGTATGTATGTATGTATGTATGTATGTATGTATGGATACATAAGTTCATTGAATTCAAAAGGCTGATGAAAATTAAGACTATTTTTGTAAAGAATAGTATAAATTTTCATCAAGTATTTCTTTTTTTTAGTAATTTCCAGTACATTTCATTTAATATTCACTTTCTAACACTCAAGCTATAAGAACTTTTTGAATAAGTGAACTGATAAGTAGTGTTGTAGAAAAATGCTTTCATGCAAAAAATCATACATGTCACATTTGATTACCTTTTTTATGGTGCTTTGAAAAAAATCAAATAAATATTACCATGGCTATACTTTTTTAAAAAAAACACTATAAATATACTATCAATTAAACTCTTAAAAGGTATAATTTCTTAAGGTATATAAGATGTTAGCTATTGTTTCTTTACAGTGGTGATTGAATGTTAATAGCTCAAGTTTTACCTGGATATTACTTGAAAGAACAATGGCCAAAATGATTCCATAAATAGCAACAGCTTCACAAAAAATAATGCTAAACATTAAAAAATAAAAAAATAAAGCAGCATATCTAAAAGATAAAAAAAAATAAAACAACACAGAACAAAAAATAAATAAAAGTTACTAGCTTATAAAAAAAAAGAAATTATCCAAACTTTTGGAATGCTGAATGATGATTAAATTTTTATTTATTTACTTAGCTATCTGATAAAATTATACAATTACAAAAATTATAAAATAAACAATTCTATCATTTGAATAAAAAAAAATAGTGATAATAAATAACCTGACAAGATTTTTAGTTTTAATTCTTGGCGCTTTCACACCTCCTCCTAGAATACTTGAACCTGTTGTGAAAATCCCTCTAAATATATTAAATGATAACTTTGCAAAGTATTTTCGTTATACACATTAATATAGACCATACTTTCCTAAATAGATAATGATAACTGTACATATGTAAAAAAAAGAGCAACTGTTAGACATTCTACTGGTTCTTGATGATAATTTTAAAATTAACAACAGTATTTTTGATTTTTTTTTTGTTACTTTTAAGAAAAAAAAATTTATTACTGGGTGGTTTTATCCAAAGATTAATCTCATAATCAAAATGGGCTTTTATTAAGTTATTTTGTGTTTTCAAAGTCAAAAATTAAGATTATTTTTTTTAAAATTTACGAATAATTAAAAACAGAACACTTAACTATTCTTTTCACACTTTGGCTAATGTTAGAAAATAATCAATAGAAAACCATAAATTTGATCTTTTTTTTTTTTTTGCCATGTATTAATAATAAGTTAATTTCTTTTTTTGTTTGTTAGCTCTATAAATTTTACTTCTCTTTTTTACTTTATATGGCAACACCTTGTAAAGTTTATTTCTATTAAGTTAAGAACTATCACTCCAGTTAAGCTTCTTCTTAACTTTTAACAACTTCAGCCTATTTGGTTGTTTAATTCAAGAGACATGGACACCTCACAAACAAAGAAACTTAAAAAACAAATTTTCTTTCAATTTTAGAATTTTGTAAATATTTTAAATAAATTAATTCCTCCTGAAAGAAGTCAAAACTTCCATGAAAATGTTCAACACTTCCATGAAAATGTGATTTAGAAAAACAAAAGATACTTGTTTTAAAGTAGCTGCTTGTAAATTTTATGTCAATGCTAAGTTATTGAGGAAAAATGAAACAAAATTAGAAAGCAAACAAGAGTTTTAGAAGTTTGTGTTCAGCAAAATATATATTTACAGATTTGGAAATAATCTTAAAAGACTAGATCAGTAAACAAGGTGAGCCAAAAAAGATTAATTACCATAGTTGAAACATCTTAGAGCTAAGCATTTATCCATTAGAGAAAAGTAAATTTTGGTCAGTAATTACCTAATGATATTGTTTAGTGGCAAAAGATGCTTATGAAAAAAAGTCAAAAATTTACACACAGTAATTCATTATCTTAAAAGAAGAAATATAATAGTATAAGAAAAGATTTCATCATAATAGAAGAAAGATCTTGTGGAAACATTTACTAATCTTAGGAGAGAAATCTTACACTGCAGCACCAACAATAGATAAAGAGATGGCAAAAGCTATTCCAAGACAAGCCCAAACATATGGTGAAATTTGACCAATAAACCTAAAAAACAAAAAACAAAAATATTTGAAATGTTCATAAAATCATTAGTTTTATAAACTCCTTTGACTTATCCTGTGATTTGTCTTTTACTTTTCTAAACAATAAGAATTTCATTTTTTGTAACAACTTAAAATTTGTACATGCACTAAAAAAGTAAAAACTACTATGTTGTTTGCAGATTAGGCACAATTATCTTTCAAAAAAGAATATTTTTCATGGTTTTCACCCATACTAGCTCAAAGCATGCTGCAGATTAGATGTCAACAGTCTAGTTGAATCAGTGTTTTTTAAAAGGGCTGGTTTGCTCAAAACCCGTTTTTGAGAAAACTAAAAAAAACTCTTTATATCTTTTAATATTAAATATACAGAATTTGTGTAATACATTTTTAAAAAATATATGCAAGAGTAACATCTAAGCACACTTTGATAATTGTTATAACATTTCGTTTGTTAACAATTAATGTATGAAATTTCGAAAATTTGGCCCTTTTAAAAAAAATCAAATATTTCGAAATCGAAACTGCTTACATTTTTCGTGTTTGCGGCTAAAAATACAAATCAGCTGGAGAGTGATTTTTTTAAAAAGGGCATATTTGAAGCAAACTTGCCTTTTTTAAAAAAATCGAAAACTTTCAGGTGGCTTTATTTGTGTAAGAAGATAAAATTTAAACACATTTTTAACATAAACTGATGAAGCCATCAAAGAAGGACACAAAACACACAAAAAGTGAATTTCAAAAAAAATGTCAAATCAGCCCTTTTAAAAAACACTGATTCAGTAGAACAGTTCATTATTGTCAAACTTTTTCAGTCAATAACTTTTTCACAATTTTTTTTTTTTTTTTTTTTTTTTTTTTTGTCCTTTATGTTTTCTGATGGTCTTAGTAATGCTTCAAGCATTCTTGAAAATGTTGCCCCTCTTAAGAATAAGTTACAATTTCCTCTCACTGAAAATGTTTTTTTTTTTCTTCTCCTAGTTTTTACACTGCTCCATGCTCTTAAGAAATTCTGTAATATTCTTGAGGAGAAAAAATGATTTCTTTTGTGTGTTCCACTTTTGATATTGGCCCAAAAACTTGATAAAAAAGTAAAAAAAAAATGTGAACCTTGATTGAAAAAAATATTTAAAACCTTTGATCTTAACACTAATTTTGATACAATTTTTTTCAAACAACACAAAACAATTTTTGTTCTGTGATAAACAAAGATCAGAAAATAAGTAAAGATCTAATTGTACTTTAGTTTCTTTTTATGTAATTAAATCGTTTTTCAGTAGTGAACCAGGGCTGAAGACCCTTCATTAGATCCTCTATCACTCTAAGCTTCCAACCAAGTATTAGATAAAGATATCTTTATCTTGTACTGTTTTGATCATGTTGAGCAAATGTTAACTTGTAGAGCTAAATCTGCCAAGCATAAAATACTTCACCAACACTTAATTTAGGAATTGGTTAGTTTTGTCGCATGTCAAAGCATACTTTAATAACACTTTCATTTTTGTCTTTCATAAAAGAATAGAACTTTTTTTAAAAGTCAGTTGTTGCAGTGACTAAAATCTTTTAAACTGTTACAACTTTAGCATTAAAATGAGTAACTTTAATAATTCAGTTAAATTGCTGAAACAACCGCATTTAAGTTAACTAACTTAACAAAACTTTATCAAACTTACCATCCGAAGTCAAGTCTAGTGCCCTGGTTACTCAAATTGTAGTGTAAAGCTAAAAGAGAGAAAAAAGTAAAATAAGTGTAAAAGAATACACTGTTAAAATCCAGCTTCTAATTCTAAATTTTTTTGTTTTTTGTACCAGTCTTGTATTCAGCAATCCTTAATTAGGTTTTATGTTAAATAACAATTAAATAAAGTTGTCTATTGAAGCAAAGCTATTGACATTTTCTCATCCCTTTTTTGTAAATCTTAAGTCACTGCTGTAATTTTCTTAATCTCTTATGTTTGTTAGAATAACTAAAAGAAAAACCAAATTATAGTTTATGTTAATTTTGTACAACATTTTTTGGATTATAATTTTAAATTTCTTTTCAGAAATTGATGAAACTTTTATGGTAAATAGTTTTTTTTGTTGACTTTATTTTAATAGAGATATTTCACAACTTTTAGAAACATTTAGTGGAAATCAAAAAGCTCTCAAAAGACAATCCAAGAAAACCAGCTAATTGATTGCAAAAAAAAATTAAAAATCAACTGTATTAATTTTAATTATCAAATTTCATACAATGGTTTCACTTGTAGCATAATTTGTATAATTAATTATACTAACAGTTACCTTAAGTTTTTATGTTAGAAAAAAGCTTTATAAGGTAATGCTTTTATTGGCTGAGCATAAAATTTTACCAACAATGTACAGATTTAATTTAATTAATTGCTTGATGCTTAAAAAGCAGAAATAGTAACAGTTAACTCTAATAACTACATAGAGCAAAGAGTTGTGTAAATTTCTAAAAATAAATTTTAAGTTACAGAGGAAAGGCTGATCAAAAGATGTGGTCTCATCTTTTTGACTAACAATAAACAACTTTTTTTAAATCATATTTTAGTTATTGTATTTAATATTATTGACATTAATATATTGATACTTTACAAGATCTATTCCACCATTACGCAGTTATTTTATCTATACATGGTGGATATTTATCAAAGTAGCACAACTCACTCAAATACTTATATCTCCTTACAAGCTATTAAGAATAATTCAAAATTTTTTTTATTGCCTGTATATTTGCATACGTTACCTTATTTGCAATAGTCTTATTTGTAATTGAATTGGTCATTAATATTAATTGAATGCCTGTTTAAGGAGTGTTGGTAAAAAATTTTTCCTATATATGATGCCGTTTTCAATGTCAATAGGATAGGAAAAGAAAGGTGTTTTGAATTATAATTTAGGATTTTTAACAAACGAAGTTATTACTCCCCATACTGTTAGCGATTTAAAAATTAGAGAGCTGACAAGCTAGCTCTACAGCTTTAAATTGTATTCACACAGATTTGTATAAAACTGCATTCTCTGAACATTTTATTCTGAGTAACATACATTTAAAATTTCAAAATAAAAACATACCAGCTAGTATCAAAAGAAACAAGCCGACGAAATAAACAATTCCATAGTGAACCATATAACTGACCGCCATTTTGTATAATGTAATCAGTTAAGTTTAATGTGTAACTTAAAAATACCCCGTAAAAGAAAAGCGAATAAACAGACGTAAAGAGGGGATCAACAGAAAAAGCTTGACACGACTTTGTAAAATTCACAGCCCATCCCAATGTCTAAAATGTAACCGCAGCGATTGAATGAGATAGCTTCAGTGCAGAGTGTTGAACTTCAGTATGTGGTGGTGGGCAAAAAACGAAAACTTTGTTAAGTAAAAAGTTTATGGTATTTTTTAGTTAAAACACCAAAATTGCTAAAAAAAGAACTTAAAAATTTTAATATCGCATTTTATATTATTAAAATAACATAATCGTCTTAATATTAAAAGACGATTATGTTATTTTAATAATATAAAAAAATAATATTATATTACTAAAATAACATAATCGTCCTCAATTTCGTCAAGGTCGTCAAAGATTTTCTGTTTATCATTTTCAGGGGATTATTTCAAGTTCAGTTGCTGTATCTGAATTGTAAAAGATTAAAAAGTCTTTTACTACGTCAGAAAGTTCTAAGCCCTAAGTTTTTGTTTAAACCGGGTTTCTAAGTTGAAATAGCTGATGATAGGGTCAGATGATACTATAGTCTTATAGCTTATTACTTGACTCAGCAGCTTCTTCACCCATTACTCTTAGTGGAGCAGGGCAATGCAACAGAGTTTTAGCAGTATGTGCTAATACTTTATACACTGAAGCTAAAATCATAAACCAAGAACCATAAAAATTGAGAAATAAAAAAATGAAAGTTTATTTGTAATATGAATCCAATTTCTTTTCGTTGATTTTTTGATGGCAGTTATTCGTGATCAATGTATTTTTGAATCTAGTAATCAGGTTTTCTGATATATCTAAAACTTCAATTAATTTGTTTGGATTGGAGAAAACTTGTCGACAAAGAACTGGAGTTTTGGGTTGAAAACTTTTTTGAAATTTTTTTGATTGAAACCTTTTGGGTTGAAAGCTGATCAGCCAAATAACTGGAGGTTCTAGTTCCAGCACCTCTAGTTCTTGGTAGATCGACTTTCAATCCAAACTCTTTTATAAAACCATTTTTGGATTTCGAGCTTTCTCCTTACGTAGGAGGACTTTTGATAATGTCTGATCCTCCAGACCCTTAACTCAAGCCGATTCTATACACGGGGCAGGCATTCGAAGAACTTCATCCATTTATGAAGAGGACAAATACCATCGTTTAGCATGTCTAAATGTTCTAAATGATAACGGAAAGGAATTTCAATGATCTTTAAAGGAAACAATACAACCTTGACAACAAACTCATTTTATATTCACAAAAGCTGGAGTACTCGGCGCATTGCACCGGATATTCCAGCAAATCAAAATATTTTGCAAAGGATCGTGAGACCTGTGGAACTCATTGATTCTCTAAAGAGAATCATCTCGTTTCTTAAGAACAATGTTTGGTGAGTTTGTTTGGTCACCGGCAACTATAATGGCAACCTCATTTATTCTTAGTAAATTTAAGTGACCAGAATGCTGGCCAACTGACACATTGTCAGCTCTGTTATGAATTTGTGATTGTCAGTAGGCATCAAGTCAACTGCTACCTTGAACAAACCAACACATGGTTTGTGAGTGCTTCGGTAATTAAACCAATTTTGGCTAATAATGATAATGATAATAATAATAATAATAATAATAATAATAATAATAATAATAATAATAATAATAATAATAATAATAATAATAATAATAATAATAATAATAATAATAATAATAATAATAATAATAATAATAATAATAATAATAATAATAATAATAATAATAATAGTAATAATAATAATAATAATAATAATAATAATAATAATAATAATAATAATAATAATAATAATAATAATAATGATAATAATAATAATAATAATAATGATAGTAATAATAATAATAATAATTATTATTATTATTATTACTATTATTATTATTATTATTTTTATTATTATTATTATTTTTATTTTTATTATTATTATTATTATCATTTTTTTTATTATTATTATTATTATTATCATTATTATTATTATTATTATTTTTATTATTATTATTATTTTTATTTTTATTATTATTATTATTATCATTTTTTTTATTATTATTATTATTATTATCATTATTATTATTATTATTATCATTTTTATTATTATTATTATTATTATTATTATTATTTTTATTATTTTTATTATTATTATTATTATCTTTATTATTATTATTATTATTATTATTATTATTATTATTATTATTATTATTATTATTATTGTTATTAGTATTATTATTATTATTAGTATTATTATTATTATTATTATTATTATCATTTTTTTTATTATTATTATTATTATTATCATTATTATTATTATTATTATTATTATTATTATTATTATTATTATTATTATTATTTTTATTATTTTTATTATTATTATTATCTTTATTATTATTATTATTATTATTATTATTATTATTATTATTATTATTATTATTATTATTATTATTATTATTATTTTTATTATTATTATTATTATTATTATTATTATTATTATTATTATTTGGGCTCTATATATTAGATTATTCTTTAAAGACCGAAAAACCAAACGCCAATGCTTACTAATTTTTTTATGTCTAATATACGGATATTTTAGTAAAATAACGACTTTATAGAACAGCTAACTATGTAACTAAATAAAAATGTAATCAAAGATGTAAAAAAAGGATGATCAACAAAGATTCTGGTGCACAGTAGCAAAAGTAAATAACAATTTATTGGTAAAAAAGATGTAATTTTTCTGAATCATTTTAACATGTACTGAAATACAAAATTATGCGACCAAGTTAAAAATTTGTAATATTCACCACAAGTTTCGCAAAAAAAGTAAAATTTTGTCCAGCAATTGTTTTCATATTCTTTAATGCGGTAAAAACGAAATTTCAAATCTTCACGCAAAATTCAAATAGAAAATGCCCGCGATTAAAGTTAAAAGAATTAGTCTAGAATTGATAATGTTAAAAGTATGTAATAGCAACATCAACAGAACTGAGGAGTTGCGTTAAAATGCAGCTTGAGTTTAAAAAAAAGCTGAAATTGAAGCAAAATGATTTTGAGTTTGTTGATTTTAACATAAGTTCCATTTTAAGTTATTCTTTCGTGACTATTATTGTTTAGTATCTGTGTTTTAATTGATTGACTTTTTTACTTTCCGATTGCTTCTTTTAGGATTTCCATTCTCTAAAATTTGAATATAACAAGAATGTTTTTTAAAGGTTAATGAGGCAAGTACCCACAATGCACTCAACTTGAAGACATTAAATAAGGCACGATTGGCTCGGTTCAGTTCCCGTAAGTACTGACAGCAATATCTTGCGCTCATGACAAAATTTCGCAGAACAGAATGTCTGGCTTGGCAAAGCAGACGGGAGTACTGTTTGAAAAAATCGTTACAGTATTTTGACATTCATGCCTCCCACTGCTCTCGAAATCAAAGCACGTTTAGATAAAGCAGTAGATCCTGAAGGCAATGTAATATAGGTTTTTACTCCAGTTTATCCAGAATATAATGTGTTTTCAATAAAGAAATTGGAATTTATTCAGAAACATTTTCTTTGCAGGTGCTGAACATGGAGGTCGTACTTGAGGTTGTATCCTGCCTAGAGAGGCTTGCAATGACCTCTGAAGCTCTCGAGGTATGTTTTAAAGGTACCTTCCTCAATTAACTTTAAGAATATGTTCAATAATCTTGGATCAGCGTTGGTTTTAATGAATATGTTGCCTCGAGCATTAGTTTTTGGGTTTTGGTAGCAATATAAAACATTAGTAGATTGTCTTACAAATAAAGAAGCTAGTTTGGTCTTTATTTAAAGATATTTTTAACATTTTATGTTAGAACTGTATTTGTTTATCCACACTTTAAATGAAAACACTAAATCCCAAAAGTAAAAAAAAATAGTATAAATGATGTTAGTTATAAATTGAGAGAATTTGTTGCCATACACTAATATTTCAAGTGGTTCATCTTAAACTATTGGGGGAAAATTCATAGTGTTCTTATTAAATAGGATCCTTCAATAACTTTCTTATAATAACTTCATTAAATTCTACACTTTCAATCAATTTTTTTTTTTTCTTTTTTTTTTTTTTAGTTGTTTTTAACACTTATTGATAATATAAAATTTAGTAGCATACTTATGTTATGTACCCTCCTAGTTATTGTAAAGTTAAGCAAAAGCAGTTATGTTAAAATTAAAGTAAAAACATATTTGTAGATATTTAAATCAATCTTTATTTAAAGATTAGCCATTTTTCACTAATTTGTTAGATTATTTTCATTATCAAGCCATTTTTAAAAGACATATGAACACTATATAAATGGCTGTTTGCTCCAAACTAGTGCATCTAAATCAGGTCTTAATTACTTTTCTCTAATCAGAGTGAGAAATTGATTGATAAAATAGCTTCAGTCTTAGCTTAGTCTAATAAAGGAAAATTTTCCTTTTTCCACTCAATGTAATAATAGGATCTTAAAATAATTTTGATACTTTATCAAGAATAAGATTTTAATACAACATAAAATGCTGTCTTGTTTTAGTTTAAATAATGCAATTATTAAAATATAAATTTGGATATTTTATAATTATTAAGTTTTAAAAATCTTAATATCCATCATCATTGCACTAGTTGCTTCATTTAAAGTTGGCAGGTTTAAGATTTAGTCAGGTAATCCCTAGTAATCTTTTGGGATATATTTTCTAACTTTTAATGTCCTGCATCTTGTTGAGAATGACTGTAATTTTATCTTGATAGATTTTGTCTTCTGGGAACAGCCTTTCTTTTGTTTTATTAATTTTTTACAGACTTTACTTCATAAGTTAGTGAGAAATTTTTGGCTGTTGTAAGATTCTTATACTGACTAAATACAAAGATTCTATTAAACCTCCATACTGATCCTTGTATTGATAAATATTGGTGGATGACAGAAAATCTCTTATTCTTTGTCATAAAAGAACTTCATATATTTAGTGATTCATGTGGTGGCCAAAATAGATGAACCCACTGATTTCTATTTTGGCCACCACATGTATTACTAAATACATGAAGTTCCTTTACTTCATCAGGCATTATTTTAATAAAAATCAAAAAGAAAGTTACAAACTTCATTTAGACTCCTTTTCTTTCAGGGTAGATATAAGATAAATCTTTGTTTTCCAATATCATGAATATTGAATATGTAAAACCATAATTTATGTAAGTAGAATATTTCATGGACTGGCATAAAAATGGATGAGGGAGGTTTTGCATATTATCAAATGTTATTGACCATTACGTCACTTCTGATTTTAAAAAATCTCAAAAACTTTTAAATTTTTTATAAAACTTATTTGCTCTGTTTTTGTTAAATACTGACTCAGCAACTGCTACTCTTTTTACCACATTGTTTAGTGGAGATTTAATTTTTGTGTTAAGATCTTCACAAGTCCAGCACACATCTACTTGTGATCAACCAAAGTGTTCATTAAGATATTTTGATAATTACATTTTGCAATTTTTTTCCAGGCTAGGGTTATTTTCAATGAAATGGCATGCATTTATTTTACTGTCAAACATGCCTCTAAAGAAATAACAGTGGTAGATGCATAATGTGCCTCCTTTGTAGGAAAAGATGAACTATGATCATGAATCTTACAAATTATTTCTGAGTCTAAAATTTTTTCTTGGTTTTTATGCTCTTTTTATATTGATAGTTGATTGATTAGTTTCATAAAGTCTGTTCAAACTTTGAACTACTTTGTTTGATATTGAATGGAGACTCATAAATGCTATACAATAGTACTGCCCTCTGAATCGGATGGCATGCAATTAACTATTATCAAAATATTAGCATAAGGAATGTTTTGTAATCAAAACAGTCATGATTGTTACTATCATCATTGTTGTTGTCGTATTACTAAAAATAGAAGAAAATAAAGATAACATTCTTGGAGTACTATTGATTTTTGACTCAGCATAAACTACAAGGCTAAATTTATAAATTTAGTTTCTATGAAATATTATCTATTATACAATCATTTAATGAATTTGCTATTCAATCATAAAATTGCAAGTTCTCAGTCTATTATTCTTATTTTTGGAATATCCTTTTTCTACTTAGCTGTTTAGTTGAAACCTTAATTGATGATCAATCAAGGTTTCCTAATTACAAGTAAATAACCAAAAATTTTCTTGAATTAAAGATTTATTGAAAAGTAGAAGTTTACATAACTAAGAAAAATGCAATTAGTTCTTAAGAAGCCCCGCAAAAAAAATTTAAAAAGTTAAGTTATTATTCCAGTAATTGTTTAATAACAGAAAAACAGGAAGAGCAATCTTCATCCAGTAATTGAGTAGGTTGTTTTTTAAAATCTGTTTTCTTTGTGTCCACTGTTACCTAAGTTTTTAGTTAAACATCTCTTTTTTTTTTTGGCATTTTATTGCTGCTGTTCCATCAAAAGCAGCTCTGGAGCATTTCTTAAGCTGCAACTTTTTTTTTCTGTTTTTTTCTGTATTTTAGTTGAGATGTCATTTTCTGATTTTTATTCCTTTAATTGTAGGTAACCAGAATAGGTCGAACAATAAATACTATGCGCAAAAAAACTCAAAACAAAGATTTAGCTAAAAGAGCTAAAAAGCTTGTTGAAAAATGGCGAGCTCAAGTTCTGAGTAATAATCATATACGACGTGCTCTCAATAGTGATTCGCCCACAAATATACTGACAAATACTATCAATGGTATCCCTGCTGCAGTTGTCCGCAAAGATATTAGTAATGTTCTTGAGAAATCTTTAGATCATACAGAAAGTATAACAGAAAAATTATCTAGAAAGCGTAAGAAAGTAGGTCCTGAAAACTCACCTTCAAACAACTCAACACCTAAATCTTTCTCGTGTAAATTAAACTCTCCTATGTTAACTGTCAATCACAAACTTGATCCTAAATTAAAATCTAGCTCTGTTTCTAGTCCAAAGGTATCCCAAGTTGTGAATTGTAAGCAAACAGAAAGCCCTAAGCCAAATCAACTTTCTCAAGTAATCAGACCACCTCCTTGCTCGCCCGTTGTAAATACAAAACCATCTGTCAAGAAACAGCATGAATTATTCAATGAATCTGTATCTGTACAATTACCCTTTGATACAACTGATACTTTAAATAAATTACCAAATATTCCAGTAAATAGTTCAAATGACTTTTGTTTAAAATTGCCTGCTGTTGCAACTGAGGAAAAGACTGTATCTTGCAGATCAAATGAATTATTGACTCAAATTGTTACTCAAGATGAAATAAACAATAAAATAAAAAACGATTCATCACATCTTATCAACAATGATAATTTGAACAGTCACAAGAAAATTTATATTGACAAAGCCGACTCCTCAAATGAAACAACACTAGCTAGTACAGATATCATGATTTCACTTAATCAAAATCTTACTGATAAAGAAATAGAACTACTGAATAATAACATTGAATTAAATACAAAAACTAATAAAGCTTTTATACTAGAATCTCACTGTGTTACCATAGAAGCAGAGGATTTAGCAGTATATCGAAACGATCTGCCAAATGATATAGTGAACCCTGAAAGTTTAGCTGATGGAATTAATGGTATATATGATAAGGGAGGGGGGTGGAAAAGTTGGACTGACAAAATATTTCGAAGGAATAATGAGTTATGCATATTGCCATACGTTGTTTTAGATTGATAACCTGTTAGCATTGTGTTTTTTTTAATTATATTTATTTACCAAACAACCGTTTTAAAAAAAAGAGATAGTTAAGATTATTTTTTACGAAGTTTTTGACCATTGTTATAAATGTCTTCGTTTTTATATTGATAAATAGACGCAACATTTTCTTATTGTTTGCAAATATTTTTTGCTAAATTTTGTAGAATTCTGTCTATTCGATCTTGATAGGCAAAATATTTCAGTTGGTTTTCCTTAATATTCACTTAAAATTAATTCTTTTAAAGCAACATTATTTTGAAGCATGCTATCTTACACAGGATTTTCTTGAACTTGAGTATTTGTCTGGATAAGAAAGGTATGATTTTATTCATGACAATCTTAAGTCAGTATTTTATTTCGGTAAGTCTTCAGATTAAATTTATATTAGCTCAGCTTTTTCACTTTTATCAATTTATATGAAAACAATACTAGGGAATATTTTCACACTGAATAGGCTGGTCCGTTTGGGTGTTGAAACTTTATTCACTTAAGTTTCATGAGTGTAAACGTAAAGTTAATGAACCATCTAAAGTAATGCTCCACTAATTGAATTAAGATTTCTTGTGAAGCTCTGGTCTCTAAAACTTACTCTTTTTTTTTTAATCTATTTAAGTAGCTTTTAGAGAAGCTTTTACCAAATTCATATTTGTTTTAAACATTTGTAGTGTAGTGACTTTTTGTCACTGAATCGTTTAAATGACCTACTATTTACACTAAATGACGGCCTATATTTTGTTTTTGAATGAAATTTTTTAGAAAATTAAGTCATGCTACAATATGCTGAGGAACGACTTGACTTGTTTTAGAAAACATTTCTTGCAAATATATTTTCATCCAATACGGCCAACTAGAATACGAGTAATTCCATACAAATTCAAAGTGGTTTTTGAAATAATTTGAAACCCAATTTCCTACTTAGTCGTATAAATTTAATGAAACAAGCTAATGGCTACACCTTTTGTCAAGAAGTATCCGAATCCAAGCCGCCATTGCTCTGTAACTGTTGACTGGAGGAAAACTCACATGATTTTCTACGGAATAACCCATATTTAAGTTAGAAAATAGTGTCAGTTGCATGAATTCTCTTAACCCATTAGGTACTTTTTTCCATTTAGAATCAAAGTATTTCTTGCCGAAATTTTATACAAGATATTGGAGCTAAGTTCTTTCCTGGATCCATAAGTAATTTTCCTTCCTATCGAGGTTATCAATAAAAAATAGTTGTGGAACGCTTATGAGAGCTAAAGTAAATATTTGTTATATGAAGAAAATTAGCTATAGCTGTAACACATAAACACGTACGTACGTACGTATTAAAGTTGAATCACAAATGTGATTATAGAAAATCAAATTTCCTACGGAAAATGAAGAAATGAATATATTTCTTCATATTAAAAGAAATTAGTTGAAAAATTGAACAATATAAAAATATTTTATAAGAATTAGTGATAGAATATAAATACTATATAAACACAATATTTAAATTACAAAATTAAAACTTTCTTAAAAAAGTAAAAGCATTAAGTAATCCGTTAAAAACTGGTATCCTGAGAAGATTTTGTATCATCGCTTTCATGACTTGTATTGTATCCTTCGTTGGAGATTCCTAAGAATCCACCAGAAAATTCAGAAGTTAAAGAGGGCACAGACATCTGATCTATGACCTCAAGAGGTTGCTGCATCTGAAGATCGATAGTGTTAAGCGAGATGAAAGAGGCTTTTCTTGAAGGAGGATTTAAATACCCTGAAGGAAAAATGTTTTCGCCAATCCTAGCATTAATATTATTGGGTTCTACAGTCGAAATGACAGCACGCTTGCGAATGTTTTTGGTAAGTTCCAACGTGCACGAATAAATGATAGAATACTCTTCCTTAAAAAAAAAATATCAGTAAATAAAAAAAAACAAAACAAACAAAACAAAAAAAAAACAAATAAACAAAATAAAATAACAAAAACACACCCTTGTTTGAACCATCCCAAGTCTTTGTTGACGAAGCATATACACTGTACGAACAATATTCACACTACCAGTAATATGACTCTCCTCTATGAGAGATCTCAGAGCAATAATAACACCTGACCGTCCGGGATCAGAACTATTTAAAAACAAATTTACTATAATTATGATGAAAAAAAGGGTAATTTATTTCTCTTAAGTTTAACTAAAAGAGACAACAATAATTAAGGAGGCCCTCCCTGAGGTGGAGTGAGACTTAGGCCATCTAAACATTTTTGGAGCTCCACCCCATCCACATATTTAATAAATTATAATATTCAAGATAAATTTGAAGGCCCTGATGAATCATTAGGGTCATGCAATTAAATTTGCTAGCTCCCTCTGATAGGGCCTAGACAGGTTACAATGATTTTAATTTAAATATAACCTATTATTTAGTATTCAACTGATAAAATAATGATCGTACCCTGATACCAGTGTAACTTTTTTGGCGTTTAGTTTTTCTTTCCAGTAATCAGACTGTTGAATAATTGCCACTAAGCTGGACATGGAATCAGAGGAAATATTCTCGTCATTTGGCCAAGTGAGATATTGATAAAAAACAACTAACCTTTCTTCTCCACTCTAATTTTGAAATTAAGCAATAAAAGAAAAGTTTAATTATACGCAAAACTTAAGAAGGACGATTACAATAATTTTAAAACTACAAACAAACATCTAATAGAGAACAAAGCAGACAAGAGGATTTAATTTTTTTTTAAAGCTGGTCATCTTATGAGCATTGTTTCTTAATATTGTAGTACCAGCCAAAAAGCGTATAAAGAGTGTGTTGTATGTACTATTTATTTATAATGTTTTCATCTAATATCGTGTGTAGTTTCTTACAGGGAAAACATTCGTTCATTTGAAGCCGTTGAGCCAGGTTTTAGTATTTATGTAATCTATTGAACAGCAGATGTGAGGGAGCCCAGCTTATATCTTGTATAACAACTTTACAGCCAAAATTTAGTTCATAACAATTTTTAACTAGGAGTCATACTATGCTTTGTTCCTGAATGTCGAATCCCTGCACAGATTACAGAAGTCAATCATTTTCACACTTCTTTGGCATTTTTATTCACTAACACAATAGGTGATTTTCTAATCATAAATCAGAACAAAGCACATGCATCTATTACTAACGTTTGAACAATACTGATCTTTCAAATGCATGATTTTCGAAGGTTGCTTTGTACTAAAATGTATGAACCACAATACCACAACAGAATTACTTGAGAGATGTAATTACACATTTGAGTTAAGCATTAAAAGTTACTTTAGTAATGCTCAATTTTTAATATGCAAAATTATGTTAAGATTTTTATGCTGAAAAGTTATTACCTATGTAATTATTGATAAAAATCACTGATATATTGATTTTTATCAGAGACCTTTTATTCATTTTATCAAACATGATTTCCAACGCTGATAATTATTACTGATAAATATCAGACTGATAACATTTAAAAAACCTCCCTCTGCAGTGCATATACTAGTTACACTTCTGTATGTAGCGATTAGTTTTACGTGATTATCAAATCTATTTTTGCTTTAAAAAATTTTTGCTTTCCAGAAAATGCATATATTACATTGAATGAAATAAAAATACATAAGTTTAACAAGCATTCTTAATGGCATTATCGTATAACAAAACTACTATCTAAAAAATAGTGTTTCTAGATTTTACCTTATTATTTAGTAAATGTATGCGTCGAAGAATTACATCTCTAAAATGAGATTCTTCAGATAATAACTTTACAGAAAGATCTCCAAGAACCATCATAAAACCTTGTTCTGGCCAAAAAGTCTCTGCACATAACTTAAAGAAACGAACAAAACAAAAAACGAAGTCAGATTTTTAGAAGTTCATATTTATTTCGATTTCTTATTTTTAACTATTACTATTTAAAAATTGTTATCATTTTATAACGATTTTTTTTTCTTTCTTACAGCTTTCACAGATGAAAAACTAGTAAACAAGATTTTAAAATATGTGAATTATAAAATCAGAGATCTTACATTCCCTTGCTCAATCTCCTGACCACACATGACTATAACATAAGCTTCCATTTCATATATCATTCGCCAAAAGACTTCCATAGAGTCAATATTGGGGGTTTGTGCAACAATAAAAGATGCTTTCTTCGAAAAAGTATCAATAAAACTAGCATTAATAAAGTCTGAGCCTTCTCCATTTAATTTCCTTAATTTTACTCTATTGTAATCGAATGGTTTGATGCAATCATCTGTGCTCTTAGCCTTATTACACGGGAGACTGGCAGCTAAAGATTTACGACTGTTACTGTATAGATTTTTAACAATAAAATCAAACTCATCTCTGAATCGAAGAACTAAGAAGTAAACAAAAAATATTGACCGAAACAAATTTATTCATATTCTAAATAATATTTAAAGTTATTTTTATAAAATGTTTTACACACTCACACACACACACACACACACACACACACACACACACACACACACACACACACACACACACACACACACACACACACACACACACACACACACAAATATAAAAGTAAAAAATGTATTAAAGTTTACCATATTTGTCTTTGTTGACATTTACAATGTAGGAAGGTAAATAATGAATGGGTATGTCCACAAAATTTTTTGTCAGAATAAATTCCAATATACATTCATGAATGAATATATATTCATCTAAAGATTTAATGCCATCATGACGACGATTACGTATCTCTAAAACATTACTATGTACATTTACATCATTTTGTTTAACAATACGCCGCATTTGAGTATCTACACATGCAAATATACTACCAGAGCCACTGGTATAAGAACTATGAGCAACCTAAAAACAAATTTAAAATTTATAAGTAAAAGAAATTCTATAATCTGTAAAATAACAAGTTCAAAATCAATTTTATTTAAATCATAAAAATTTTAGTAATAAAAGTAACAAAAAAATACACCTATATATTTGAATTTTAAATTTCTTACTATAGGAGCTGTATTTTCAGATGTTTCTTTAAAAACGAACATTAAGAACTGAAGAAACGTAGATGGTAAATGAGGGGTCACTTGCACTGATGGCCAGCTTAAAAATTGGTAGTGACAAATTTTACGTGACACATCATCAAGCTTTAATAAAAATTTTCTTAAAGTCATGTGTGCAAACTCCTGAGTAGCTATAACTGATATTTCAAATGAGCATTTACTTAAGAAAACACCATCCGATGGGAAATATTGCGCACAAATTGATTTATCTTTTTCAACCAAAGCACCTATCTGCAAAAGAAAAACAATAGAACATTTTTGCAATCACGGGTATTAACAAGAATTTTTGAGGGGGGCATTTTTTTATTAAAAAAAAAAAACAGTTAAATAATTCTAATTAAACTTATTTTATAAAGTATTCATTTTCATTTATTAAATGTTAAAATTAGTTTGAAAATTATGTTTATAAAAATACCATTATTACTCATTTATCTTTTTAATTTAAAAAATGTTTGATCACAAAAAGAGGTGTGTATATTTCTGTGTTTAAACACCCAAAACACACACACACACACACACCCACCCTGAATACACTGCTGCACCAGCATAAGCTGCTAAAAATATATATTCTTTATTTCCTGTGTTATAAATATAGCTAAAATTCTGTATACATCTATATATAATTACATTAATAATAATAAAAATAATAAATTTATGAATATAATTTTTTTTACTTACCATAACTATATGTTTAACATTATTTTCCCAAACCATTTTCCAGAATGCATCTATTTCTTCATGCACTGGACTTAACATTATAATATAATCTTTTTCAGAAGTAAAACCAGGTATAAAGTTTGCATGCAAATAGATATCATCAGATTTAATTTGGACACGAGATTTATCAAAACAAGGGATGTTGTTAAAACGTTTTCTTTGCATATCAGATAGTTTTGAAAAATCATTATAACTACAAATTTCATTGGGCATATGGGAGAATTCATCATTGAATGCTTTAAAATTGTTAAACTTCATGTGCGTTACATGATTCTGAAATTCAGAATCTTTAACAGGAAGACAAGGGTCTAAAAAAAATATAAAAAGGTAAACTGTTTAGTGCTATACCCAATAGAGCCACAACAACCACTGACATCATTAAGATTTTCATAATCATCACCATCATTATGGTAGTTTTATTTGATGCAACACTATACAATAATGTTACTTTACCTGTCTTTAACCTTTTGGAGTGTTCTATTCTTGATTTTTGTGGTGGTTTTGGTGTATAGTTACGTGAATACTTCCAATGGCATATCAAAATGATTAGGAATATAATAGATAATATGCCAATAGCAATTCCACCTGTTATCATAACAACCTCAGTTTCTAAAATATCCAACTTTAATATTTTAATTTTTTTTTGTTGTTTTTTTTTAATAATTTATGTGTAGAAAGGTATTAATGCAAATAAATACTATAAGTAAATAAATACATTCATTTAGTGATTATTAGATTTTATATTACAGGGAAAGAAACAAATGTAGGAATCACAAGTAATTTTTATTAAGCATTTTATTTAACACAATAGTTTGGTGAATTTTGTTAGGAATCAATTTTTAGTAATACGTTAAATACCCCTTTTTTTCTCACTGCAATCAAATATTCACAATTAAACTGCAGAAAATATTCCATAGATTTACAGATAAAAAACACCTTAAAAAATTAAATTGTTTTAAACATTTTTAATGTTTTCTGAAAAGCGAATAAAATTAAACTTTAGAGATTAATGGTAGCCTGACTTAAGCGAGGCTTCTTTGTATACGCTAAAGCGAGGCTTCTTTGTATAAGATTAAGGAAAGTTTGTTCAGTGATTCTTATCCTTTCATGCAACTTTTTTAGGTTTCATGAAAGGACAGAAGATGATCAGAAATATTTTGTTGTCAAGTTAAATATTGAAGTAATAAAGTGTTCCGGTTCAGGCCAGATCTTCAGTTTTAAACCAGTTTTAATATTTATTTGTTAAACTAAGATCGAAGAGTTATTGATTTAAATCTAAGTATTGTTCGGGCCTGCGTAAATTTTAAAAGTGTTTAAGGTTTTTTTCTTTTTCACTCATTTAAATTAAAGCTTTCCTAATTGTTCAATTATTATTCATTAATTATATTAAAATTTCATTAAGTTAACTGTAAATTTTTCAAACTTGATATAACTTTATCATCTTAACATTTATAATATTTATAAAAGCAAGTGTTTAACAATTGTAATAACTGCTGGAATACCATAAAATACTTCAATAACATCTGCTGGATTTGTTTGAATAGCATCAGTCCAATCATAGGAGAAGTATTCTGTATCACTTATGAAAGTTCGCTGGAAGAAAACATACTGTGCATTTGGTTCTAATGGAATATTCTGAACTTCTAAAACAATCAAAAAAAAAATTCTCAACCACAAAATATTAACCTGCTGGAAAACATAAAAAAAATCGATTAAACCCAATTTTCATTCTAAAATTACAATGATACTTTAAAAGCTGACAAACACTACATACTCATGAAATTACAATGATACTTTAAAAGCTGACAAACACTACATACTCATGAATTAAAATATTAAAAAAAATTTTACTCTTTATTTTTTGAGCTTTACAAACCGAAATCAACATCCATTTTCAACTAGAAATTTTTTTAACTAACAATAATTATGTAAAACTTTAGAAAATGATTTTTTTTACTGAAATACTTTTATCATACTTATGTTGTTATAAGAAAACGTCATGTTATTTCCAACCGCAAAAACGTTTGGGACCACTGACGCATTCACTATCAGTGTAACATACATGTTCTGTGATGTTTGATTAAGTAGCGATTTTGAAATCAGATCAGACGTATTTATGGACAAGGGATCTGGTAATACACGAGATGATGGCACTTTTGACACAACAAGTTGATGATACCTTAAATAAAAAGTATTTATAAAAACTTACTTTATTAAAAAAAAAAAGTAAAAAACTCTCCAATTTAAAAATTGGTTTAATTTGTTTTTTAACATGAAAAAAAAAATCTGCTATTAAGTTTGTTACTTAAAACATACTTTGCATTAGGAAAATCTAACAGAAGAACTTTCACTGAATTACTTGAAACAACTAGAGCTCTAGGTGCTAAAAGCAAATAATCATTTAATATAAAAACATTTAAAAAAAAACAAAAAAAAAAACAGATGCATAACTTTTTTTTTGTTTAAAACTTCTTTATAGTACCAATAATATTCAATATATTTCATATTATATACACATTCCAATGTATTTCTTTATCAATTTTAGTATTGACTTTAAAAATACAAAGGACTTTACTGAAACAAGAAATTGTTCAGTTATAACTCTCATCAGCATGGGTTGAACTTTAACCATTTTTTACTGATTTACGGGTAAATTTTGATGGTAAAATGTAAACATTAAAAAAAAAAAAAACGATTTTCAGCTATTTTGTTAAAATGACAAAATATTACATTTCATTGGAATAACACAGTAAATTAAAAAATTATGTATTTATAAAGTGATATTTTACTCAATTCACACAAGTTGGAACAAGATGCTTTACTTTAAGCTTCTCACATTAATCAGAAAAAAGCAACACCAAATACCAAGTCAATCAAAGACACTCTCTCCAGTGTGGCAGCTTAGATGGATTTAGTTTGAACACTTTAACAAATAGAATGTTCACATTTTTCTGGGTCTTTTCTTATAGAATAAGTAGAGAAATGCTCTCAGAAAAAGCGGAAGAATTTGAATTAAACCTCACTGCATTTGCCATTTGTTCTGTCACTGAACTTCAATGATAATTTGGAAAATTACTCCCACGTAACATTGAACTTGCTACACTCAAGGAGCTCATCTCTTGTCATTCATGGCCACAAAAACTCCTTTATAGGTGGTTTTGTACCCAAAATATGCTCTTATTCAGGAGTTTTTGTACCAAGAATATATTCCAGACATAGCAAATGAAAGCAACAACTCTGATGAGGAAGTTTTTTGAAAATAAAAAAAAGTGACAAGGACTTAGACAGTAAGAAAAATTGCAAATAACATTAAAATTATTTTTATTTTTGGCCGCCAAAGAAGATGGAACAGTTTATTGGCAATTATTCAGCAATTTCTCAAAATCAAAAATCAAATTGGATTTGTTCTGGTCAACTTTTCTCCATATGAGGTTTGCACCAAAGTAGATTTGGACCTCTTGACTGAGATCAAAACAGTTTATTTGGCAACAGAAACACTTTGAAGGAAAAATGACACTATTTTAATTGTAGAGAGAGTCCTCAAGTTTCTGATTAAAAAATTGAATTTGTGCATTAAACCGAAAGATGTAATTATGAAGCAATTTAATAAGTCTCTATAAATATCTGTCCAATCCCTTCATGAAATCGAAGAACATTAAATTTTTAACTTGCTATTAAAACCAATCTTCAGAAAACTAAAAAGTACTTGCTTTCAAAGCTTTTCTCCACAAATGATGTTGTAATCATGGATCAGATTGAGAGTGGTAATGGATCAAAAGAAAATAAAGAACATCTTTCTTCCGAGAAGAGAGGCCATCCAGCAAAAAGCAAAGAAGCAGACATAACTTTTAAAGAAAATGCTGGTCTTTGAAGTAACATACAAGAGAACTGCTTGAATCTTGAGATGTTGTTCAATCATATTAACTTCATTCCTCTCACAATTGTTGAATAAGAGCAAGTATTTTTAGCTGCTGGAATATTTATTACATAAATTCAATCAAGATTGAGCAACAACCTGCTTGACATTCTGTGCTTTCTCAAGGTACTTTTTTTTCTTAAAAATTGAAGTTTTAGTCTTTTATTGCTTATTCCACTTCATTAGCAATATTGGGCAGATCAAAACTTGTTGTTAATTGGAGAGATTTTTTTTTTTTTTTTTTAAATTACCAGAAAATTTTTTACTTTATAGCAATTTACCAACAAATTTAAAATCCAGTCAAAACTCAACCCTAGTACCAATAAAAAATAAAGAAGATTTTGACCTAATTTTCTTTTTAATTTTTTTTTTTTTAAAAAAAATTATTCTTAAATAAATGTTGTACCAAGGTTTCATACTAAAACATACAATTATATTTCAATATTTCACTAAACAGATTAATAAAAATAATCAAAAATCAATAAATCAAAATTAGTGCAACAACAAAATATTAAAATTAGTATTTAAAAACATCCACTACAAGCTTTTTTGTAACCTATGCAGGTCATTTGCATTAATTTAACAAGATTGTTGCAAACTTCTTTTACCACTCTTATACAAATAGTATCTAGTTCTTGTTTTAGACAACATTTGGAACTTATTTTGAACTTAACTAATTATTTGTCCATTCAGCCCCAATTCCATAAGATTTAAATTTGATGATTGAGCTGGTTAGGACATTAAAGTAACTTTGTTTGATCCAGGTTTAGACTGTGCCACTATGTAAGCAAAGTCATATCTTGTTGAAACTCCTATAAGTTATTTTGAACAATCATCATGTCTACTGATAAAACCATATATGTTTGCTTTTAATACTTCAGATTTACTTTCATCACTGAAAATTCTATTCTTTCATAACCTTATTCTTGTAAGCCTCCATCATCAATTTTCTAACAGCATCATAAACCAATATTTTTTCCTAAATATAATGTTTTTAACTGCATTTGAAGAAACAATTTTTAGGCAGTTTTTATTGAAGGTTTTAGAATGTTCACAATCACTTAATCTTGGATTGTCTTTAAATTTATATGAATTATAAACAATTCTAATGTGCCTTTTGTTTTTATAATTACTGCACACATAAAAAAATTAAAAGCAAAAACTTACTATCAGGTGTTTTCAGTACAACATTACTGTGAACAGTTTCTACCGTATTGCGAGTGAAAGTTGTTGTAATGTTATATTCAGAGTCAAAATCTATTGAAAAAAATTGCATATATATATATACATATATATATATATATATATATATATACATATATATATATATATATATATATATATATATATATATATATATATATATATATATATATATATATATATATATATATATATATATTACAATATATATATATAATTTGAAATCTATATATATATATATATAATTTGAAATCTATATATATATATATAGATTTCAAATTATATATATATATATATATATATATAATTTGAAATCTATATATATATATATATATATATATATATATATATATATATATATATATATATATATATATATATATATAGATTTCAAATTCAAAAAAGGTGTGTGTAAAGTGCTGTATAAATACAAAAAAATAGTACCAAGACTGACAGATATCTCTGGTTGAGTTGTATTTTTTCTGACTTCAGTATTTCCACCATTACCATAAATAGCTTTTGTCTGATTAAAATAAACATTGTAAAGATCAGCAGGTACATTCCATTTAATCAATGCAATAGGTTTTGATAATGGATTTACCAATAAACTTATGTTTTCTGCTATCACTAAACAAAAACAAAACATTTATTAAATTTCATCTATGATTTTTATTATTTTAAACAAATAACTGAGCTTTGTATAATATGGCAACAGAATGACAAATAATACAATGGCAACAGCATAACAATATTTACACTGGGAACCAATGCCATGTAACTTTGATTTTGTTCAGTGGTATTTTTTAAGTACATTTAAGTGTTTTGAAATAAGAATTCCTGAAACACTGAAATGTATATTAGTAAACAGCACAATTACTTATGTATAAAATTAGATTGTTTCTATATATAGTTTACATATAGTTTATTAACACAACTACAATATCAGCAAAAAAAAACTTGATTTTACAAAGAAGTTAAAGAAACAGAAATAGACATTTTTGTATTGAGTTCACATCAAATAATACAAAAAGGTCTATTTCTGTTTATTTAACTTCTTTAAAAGATCTAAAAATCTATCAAACAGGCTATTCAGCAATAGAAAACATATTAGCAAAATATATCTTGATGTGGTTAGATTTTCTTATTGAAATGTCATAGAATTCAGATTATATGAATGCTTGAACAATATTTTTAAACTTAGGTGATTGTTTGTTTGAAAAAACTGCATCTCTTAGCTAGAAATGAAAGAAAAAGCTTACAGAAAAGATTAAGACATTTTTGATATTTAAGTTTTGATATAAGGCTTTGTTTTATTACATTTATGTCCAAATTTATATCCCAACCTTCAAGCAAATATACAACAAAATTTTATGCGTCATTCTAAATGCTCCTAATTTTTCTCAAAGATATACTTTTGATTTTGTCCACATTTTTGTTGGTACATACACAAAGTTCTTGCCAATAATCTTTTTATTGCATATCTTGCAGAGTTTCCATTTAAAATAGAATTTGAAAAACAACTTTTTTTAAAAACTGTTCCTCCTAAGCATATTAAAAGCCTGCTTTTCATGATTTGTTTTAAAAAACACTCATCTTCCATCTATTCCAAAATCAAATTGTGATAGCATAAGTAATATTTTTCCAATAATAGCATTGGACTGGACAACCATTGGATAAATAAATAACCTGTATACGTCTTTTAGATTATTGATGATGGCTTCTTGTATTTTATAAACTACTAGATACAGTAGAAAATGTGCTTATCAACTGCCAATAATAGTAAACAACAACAGCTTAACATGTTTATTAAATATTTTTCGATGAAAACCTTACTCTTCCTCCAGCGCGACAAAGCTATGTTTTCCAGCAATAGTAAGACAATTTACCCCCAGGGCAAGGGGTGGTTATAATTGTCTTCGGTTCCACTAGATAAATGCTTGATGTTTTTGAAATACTTGCTGTTACAGTGTTGCTTTTATATAATAATACATTTTTTATATTGAAAATGAACACTAAGTCAAAAAAACAAGGAATTTTGGCATGATTTACTAAATTTGAGCTAAAAATGAAGAAATTCAACAGGATGAATTGACATTGAAAAATCCTAATATTATCTATTAATTTCTCGCAATCTAACGCAGTCTTAACTTTCTTTGTAACCTTATTTTGCTCATTTTTGGCCGTTTTTACGCATAATTTTTATACTTTTTAGATTTTTGGTAGAGATGTGCCGGGTACCCGGTTCGGACCCGGGGACCCGGGAAATCGGCTGTTTTACCGGGTACCCGGTATCGGGCATTTGTTGCAGTACCCGGCACCGGGTATCTTCTTTTTTATTTTAAATTGATTTTTATTTTAGCTTCTACCAATAAACTTCAACCAATAAACTTCTTGATATAATTCTAAGAGCGTTATGTAGTCGATAACCACAAAGTTCTATAAACTTAAAACAATCTCACTTAAAATATTTTTAAATATACTTTTGCAAAAAAATTTATGCGGATACAAAAACTTTAACGCTAAATAAAATAATTTGAGAATACGAATAAAATGAATGGGAGTAAAAAATATTTAATAACTTCTTTTTAATCTGTTAGAACACAAGATAATTTTTCTTCTTTTGGATGCCGATAGCGCTTTTCATTTGTATCAAGCACAAATCATAAAAGTAGAGATGTAAGGTAAATATTTTACATACTTTTTATAAATTTAATTTCGAGCGTATTGTTAAAAAAATCATGTTTTATATAAAATAATCGAAAACGTTTGATATTAAACGTACTTTCATTATCTTTATAGAAATTTTATTTGAAAGAAAAATTATGAATAAAAAAAGTATAGCGTGGAAGTTTTTTGATATAAGCACGACTCCTCATATGAGCAAGTGCAAATTATGTGTGATAGTTTAGTTACGAGAGGAGGAAAATCTTTAAAGCCTTATGGAACTACAGCAATGGCAAAACATTTGCGTTTAAAGCACTCCAAAGAGTTTGAACTTGAGGGAAAAAAAAAAGGTTCAATCATTTCCGTCTATTTCTGAAACCTCAGTTGCTTCTACCACCAATACAGTACAAAGTAAAACAATTCATGCTTTAAACAAAAAAAAAAACTATGGAATATTGATGACCACAGATCTTTTCGAATCCATAAAATAATAGGCAAACTTATCACATTGGATATTCAGCCATTTTCTATTGTTGAAGATACGGGATTTAATGAACTGATTAAAGATGCTTACCCCAATTACAAATTACCATGTAGAACATATTTCAGCCAAAACGTAATTCCTAGCATGTATGATGAACTGTTTGAAGATATGAAAATAAAAATCTCCGCGGCAAACTATTTGTCTCTGACGACAGATATTTGGACAGCGGATACTGCGAAAATCGCATTCTTAAGCATTACTGGACATTGGATAGATCCAACTAAATTTTCCCAAGAAACTGCTGTTCTTCGAGTAATTCATTTTCCGGAAAATCACACAGGTGTTCATATAAAAGAGTATTTACAAAAGGTTTAGAATCTTTTGAAATCCCGTTAAGCAAAATTCATCTTATTGTTACCGATAATAGAAGCAATATGAAAGCTGCAGTAAAAAACAGTGGAATAACATCAACTCGATGCTTTATCCATACTTTACAGCTATGTATTCATGACTCTATATTTAGCCAAACAACCATCAAGGAAATTTTAACTTTTTGCAGAGGAATTACGACCCATTTTAATCATTCACCAATAGCATGTGCAAAATTAAAATCAATTCAGCAGCAATTAAGTACTGAACCTCACAAAATGAAACAAGATGTTCCAACTCGCTGGAACAGTTCGTTTGAAATGCTACAAAGAACGGTTGAACAAAAAGTTCCTTTGGCGCCTTATGCAGCAGAGTTTGATGAAATTAAACATCCTACTAATTATCAATTGGGAATCGTCGAAAAACTTGTTTACATTCTTGCTCCATTTAAAAATTTAACAAAAAAATGTGGTAGGAGGGACGAAACTTGCGCAATAATTATACCATCTTTTCTTGCATTAAAAGTTTTATTACAAAAAGCTTCATCAAGTGATAAATACGCTGGGATGATGACGATGATTGATGAACTAATAAAATCTGTTACTAAAAGACTTGATAAATTTTTGCTTAATAAAATGTTATGTGTATCAACATTTTTTGATCCACGGTATAAATTATTTTATCAACATGCAGATGAAAATGTTATTATAGAGTGGGTTGAAGAAGCATGGAAAGAAATGCAAGGAGCGCAAGATGTTGTTGACTCTGACTCCGACGATGTTCCAATAGTAAAAGCTCCAGCCTCTACTGGATTAATTAGCATTGATGATTGTTTTAAAGATGTAACTTTTATGAGAACTGGAAGAAAGCAGAGTGAAAAACGTTCCGAGGCAGAAAGAGAACTAATAGATATTGAAGTTGATGACATAAATAAGAAGCAAACAATATTAAGGTCTGCAATTACTCAAGAAATAGACAACTGTTTATCTCTGCCTCTTTTAGAAAATACAGGTTGTCCGTTTTTGTGGTGAAGTAAATGTGGAATGCAATTTGAAAAACTAAAAAAGATGGCATTAAAATATCTTACAGCAACTCCTTCATCAATAGAAAGTGAAAGGTTATTTAGTGCTGGTGGGGACATATACGAAGCAACAAGGAGCAGACTAAAAGCAGATGACGGAGAATACCTAATGTTTGTTCATTACAATCTAAAGTTAATAAAACAATTAAAATATGATAAAGCAAATAAGTGTTGTTTAAGTTCTTTTTATTTGTTTAAATTTGTTTTATTTTAATCAGACTACAGTCGAGAAAGTCTACCCTTTTTTTGCAATTCTTTGTCTCTCTTAATCTTTTACTTTCCCTAATAAAACTTTCAGTGGCGGAACTTCAAATTTTGCCCCCTTCCACACAAAATTTTATTTAGGCCTGAACCACCAGGAGAGAAAAATAATTTTAAACTAAGTATAGTTATTAAAAAACTGTTGCACAACTTTTAAAAAAATTTAGGCACCTACAACTCAGGCCCCTTACCCTGCATTGCAGGGTTTTGCTAAATGGTAGTTCCGCCACATAACTTTTGGTTAGTTAGCGTAAAAAGCGTAATTTGTATGAATAGTTCATCGCTAGAGATTTCACAATTTTGTATTCCAACTTTTAAAAAAATGGACTCGGTGCCGGATACCCGGAATCGGACCCGGTTTTTCAGCCGGGTACCCGGAATCGGAGACTCGGCATAAACTGGTTCCGGCACATTACTAATTTTTGGCTCGGTTATAATTTGCGAGCTAATTAAGTTTCAATGCATATATTAACATGGAATAACTGCGGCTTTTTAAAATTGAAGATTGCTTTTTTCAAAAGGGACATAAGTCATTTTTTTGCCGAAAAAGCGCTAGAGATATTCATCTATTAGAAAAATATTTGTCAGCGCTTGCAGGCACAGCAACAAAAGAAGTAAAGCAGGCAATCTTGGCAACCTGGATATTGTTGGTGAGCTCAGATGTATTAGACCAGCCACTTTTTGTAGTTCCTATTGTTAGCTATGAGTTTCAACCAAGCAATAACTTTAAATTTTATAATTTACAATATCTTTGAGTTTTAAAAAATATATCTTTTAATTTCTTCTAAAGATCAATTAACAGTTGCTTAACTATACTATTTGTTAAAAATACAAATAATTCTTTTTATACCAATCCAAACATACCAATTTTTTTTCAAGCTTTTTCCAAAAGCTGTTTATTGCAGAATTTAAAGTTAAACAGGATGCTTTTCTTCTGAACTTTTAAAAATTAGCTCAAGTAAAAAGACACAGGCTAAGGAATTTTTTAATTAACGGAAACACTCAATAAACTACAGTATTGCCAGTAGGAGTTGTAAAACAGCTTTAGTTTTTAAGACAACATTTCTTTCTGTTTGATATGTTGAAATAAAAAGACTGCATAATATTTGTAAAATACTTCTTCAAAAATGGGTGTCTGAGACCTGAAAAACTTGGAGGTGTCAAACCAAGTCAATATGGATATTTCATCACTTTCTAATTTTAAAAAGATTTTTTACACAAAGCTCAATGTTGGGTTTAGAATCGCGAAAACAGATTTCTTTTCTTTTTACGGATCACAAAAAAAGTTGATACGAAAAACGTGTGATATAAAACTAAAGGCTTCATTTAGTTTTATATCACACGTTTCTACTTTGCTAAATGTAGTCTGCAAAAGTTAAGATCAAAAAACTCTATTCTCTTACAAAAATAGAAATCAATGTTTGTTGAAAGTTTAAATAACTTTTTTTAGTTTTCTCGTAAAATGTGACTTTCCTTTTGAAAAACGCTCTTCAATTAACTTGCGGTCGCAGATATATTTGAATTTGATAAAAAATTATATTTTTTTCATGAAATTCAAAGTTATGACGCATAACAAAATATTTTTAAAGGAGTAATGGGGCATTAACTTCAAAGGTTCTTGATATAATACCAGTAAAAGACTTGTGGAGCTACTGGAACAAATCATATTCTTTTTCAAAGAGAAAAAAAAATTCACATCGCTAAACATAAAGATTTCTTTTAAACTTTTTTTTTGACAACTTTTTTTCTTCAAACATTTAAAATACCAGAAGACATTTCAAATCACATTTGAAGATTTTCAGACATTTGAATGTCCTTGTCTTACGAATCCTTCTCTAATCAATATTATCAACAATAATTGTCTAACTCCAACAAACAATATTGAAGAAAAAAAAAGTGTAAATTAACACATGAGAAACAAAAATAGTGCGACAAGGAAGACAACATTCTTATGAGTACAACATACAATTAAACATTTGAATAAAAATAAATAAAACAAGTCGGAGTTTACAGATCAGCTTGGAAAGGAGTGACCATTAAAGAAGGAAGCGGATCTAACAAGAAATGAATCGGCTCAGGAATTTTAAGTTATTGAAGCCACCACCGGTGAATAATGGGAGAAACTGCAAGTTAAATACATGGTTTTAACAAACAGTGAGTTTTTTTATAGCCACAAGACTGCACTTTATATACTGAGTGTATGCTTATTAATGTTTTCATTAAAAGCGCATATGTGATTGACTGTACACTACTAGTATGATACTATGAACTGCACAAATATGTCTGTAGTAGTACAGCCTCAGCAACTGGCGGAGGTGCGTCAAAAAAATGGCAATGATTTGCATCTTAGTGAAAGTGCATAACGTAAATTACGGGGAACTTGTTAAACTAATCAAAACTGTCAATTCCAACGTGGCACACAATTCCCGAAAAGAGTCAAAGGTGGAGGCCGTCAGTGTCTTTGTTGACACATTATGACCGCAAAGATTACTGTATCTCAAGAAACCCCAACTTATAGCGTCAAAAATTACTATTCAAACACTTTTTTAATAAGAATTAAAGCATGAAAATTGGAGTGGAATCCATTTTTATTGATAGAAAGCCACTTCCATTAATAATGTTTTTTCCTCCTATTTTTGCTGATGCTAAGATGCGAATTATACAGAATATATTCAAATACAAAACATTTTTTAGAATTCCTAGCAGAGTAAATTAGTTTAATGGTAGACTGATAGTTTTTGTGTACTGTATGCTTTTGTATACCATACTTTAGTAAAGCAATAAGTGACAATGTTTGGCTGACAACAATGCTAGATAAGAAAATCTTTAATTGGTGTCATGAAGGAACAGTTAAATATATTACAACTTCATTATCTTTTTCTTAAAAATATTAAAGCATTTAAAAAAAAACAATGCAAAATTATTTTTAACAGTAAAAACTTTACTTGGATTTTTCTGCACCTTTTGACTGAAAATCTGCCACCACCCATTTGACAATTTTCACTGAAATGCCTTATCGATGAATCAGTTTGAAATCGGCTTGTTAAAGCAAAATTATATCCTTTTGAAAATAAATCTAACTTAAGTTGTTGTGTTTTGATTTAACTGTTTTATAAAGATATTATTCACCTCAAAAGGTGCAGTAAAATGCAAAAAAAGTTTATACTGTTAAAAGTCTTTTTTGTAAAAGTTTTAAAAAATACTTCAATTTTGATTAGAAAAAGGATAATGAAGTTCAAAGCTCTGAAAAGATATCATGCATAAATTTCTTTAACTAAAGCTAATATTAACAGTTGAGAAAGCAGTCTGAATCCTAATATAAATAATAGTAGTAATGTACTTAAAGAAAAGTTGGAATATTAAGCAAATAAGTTCTGAATAAATCTGATTGTGCTAACTGCCTGGTATTGTTAATATTTAATCAAGTCTCAACAAAATATTTTAAAATTTTTTCTTCTGATGGTTTAACAAAACCTTAACCATTAGCTGATTTTTTTTTAATGGTCTCATAACTTTGCACTCTCTAAAGAAATTGTTATCAAAATATTCCCACAGCGCATCCTTTTGGGCACTTGAAACATATCAAGCAATCAATAATGGTTTTGTGTATAGAACAATGAAGAATAGCGAAGGAAATTGATAATCAATTGTTACCAATATTTATTTCAGTAATGAGCGACAGATTTAAAATGGAAACATTAAAAATGACGTAACGGAAAGACAAATTTAAGAAAACAAATCTGGCCGTGCATTATTAGTCACACATTTTACAAAATTTAACTACTTCTGTCTGGTCAACAAAAACTGACAATAAATTTTAATCATAAATTTTAAAATTAGTAAGTTAAATTTTTTTTTTGAGGTTACCTAAATAGGCTCTTCAGTAAAAAAAAAAAAAATATTCATTTACTAATTTCGTTTACACAGAATAAAACAGTAAAAATTAAAAAAGTAAAAATTGAAACAAACTATAAGCATAAGATCCTCTAAAAACCTAAGTTCATACAAGCTACCTCATACAACCCAAAACTACGTTCATACAAGCTAACTCATACAAACCAAAGCGAGAGGCCATTTACGTAAAAGATTACGTCAGACAAAAACTTTAAATGAATGAAGCCTTCAGTGTACAAAAAAAATAATGATCAAAATTTAGCTACAATGGTATTAAATTAAAGAGGGTTTTAGTTAGCTACGATGCAAGAAAAGATTACTTACCAGCTACCGATAATAAAGCCATAAATATTGCACAACTAATGCTCATGATTTTGACGTCGTTTTAAATATATTTGCCGTTAGTTTCCAATCTAAAATATAAATATTTTATAATGTTGAAAATATGAAAACTTTTCAAATTAAAACAGTAATTCAGGGTTTTGATTTTAGATGTTGAGATATTTGACGTTTTAAATATTAATTAGGGATGTGTTAAAACAAAACACATTACAAATGAAAGGTATTAAAATACCACTCCCCCATTTTTCAACTGCTGTTAAAAAAAATACAGATGATTTTCATGTGGTATAACTTTAGAGTCACTGTTGGAAAAAACATCTTAGTCATGTTCTCAGCAGCCTCGTTACAAAAGTAGCGCACAAAAATCTACTTAAAAACTCAATATGTTTTGTTTCATTTCAGATATTGGATGTACTGAACTGTTCTTTCTGATTAATTTTCATCTCAGATATTGGATGTACTGAACTGTTCTTTCTGATTAATTCTAATTAAATGTGTATGACCTTGTTGATGACAACTACCATCAAACCTTGTTGTTACAGAATTATAAGTAAAAGAAAAACATTTTCTGCAAACATGTACCTTTAAATTCAGCATAATTAAAGCATACTTAACAAACATATATTTCAAAAACCAGCACACTTTTTCAAGTATGTTGTACCATATTATATATGGTTTAAAACATTACGCAAACTGCAATATGGCTATATAAGTTTGCATAGATCAGGGCCCACGCAACACTTTTTAAAGTCAGGGGGTCACGTTTCACTGTTGCTGCTAGATAACGTCAAGAAGATTTAGCATTAATAGCAGTAATGGCTTAAAACTTCTGGAGAAAATTAGAAAGCTTAAATCTTGATTTAGATTTACTCTATATAAAATATAGATCTAGGGTGATTTTACATAGTGAGGGAGGGGGGGGGGGTTTCACGAATTTGGTATATTTTTAAGTATATGTTGCTAATGAGTCAACAAATTTACTAGCAACATATACCAATTGTATTTTGTCAGTCATCTCCTTGTGAGGAGAGAGTATTGCCAATCCGTTTAACTACTTTTGCGATATCGTAGATCGAAGCCAAGTATTTATTTGTAAATTTGTGAATCTATAATCAATCAACTAGAACTTATATGTACCACTGTTGCATTTTAACAATTTTCTGATATTTTCTGATAATAGTGTCGAATTTATAATATAATTAAGTTTAAGTACTGAAACACTGATGACAAACGATGTTTGCAACCAAGAAAAGTTGAGAGAAATTAACAAAATCTTCCGTAGGCCGGTTGAATTGTAGCGATCGAATGCACGTCATGTTTTGGTTTTTCCAATCTCTATTTTTTTAATTCTAGGACAACTGTCGTTCTTTCTTAAACTACACGCAGCCTCGCTTTTCTGAACTGTTGCAAGCTGCCTCCACTCGTCCAAATCATAATGTACTTTTGGTGTCTTTTTTATTATTACTATCATTTGTGCCTTTTGTCGACTTGTGTCGCTCTGCGCAACTGGTAATTTAAATGCTTCTGGAGTTTAAAATTTAGCGACTTGAAGTAAAAATAATGTGAAATCTTTAATTTGTAAACTAATTTATTATCTTTTAGCATTTTATTTTGTTACATATTTTGCTACCAAATTATTCCTAAAACCATTCTTAAAAGTAGATTCAAACACGTTAGGAATACAGCAACCCATATTTGATGCGCTTCTTGGGGAAAGTCTAATAACAAACCAGGTTTAAAATTGAGCAAGAAACAACATAATAATTGGGTTTCGACTGTATTATGAAAACTTTCGAGAATTAAAAAATAAACAGGAAGTACTAAAAAGAGGTAAAAATATGAAAACATCACAAAGGAAGATAAAAAACGACAATAAATGTAAAAGCGAAGAGATCTTAGATAAAAAATTGAAGTTGGTAGATTGAAGATAACTTGGCGACGAAGTTATCTGAAACCCACCACATGACACGAAGACTGCAAAATTCTATTTATTTAGAATGTGGAGTTTACTAACTCCACCAAACATGAAAGATAATATAGACATTACCAAATTTTACATTTGTAAAATAGCTACCTAACACTTTTCGAGCGATGCAGATGGTAACACCATAGCAATTGAACTCGATTATTTAAAACCTAAAAAGGGACAATTATGCACCATACTAGTAATGTTTTCAATACATCTTAGTGGTAACAAATATCGTGAATTTCCAATCTACAAAATAATCAACACACTATCAATAGCTAGTTATTTAGAAGGTAAAATTGATGCACCAAACTGTAACGTAATACAAAAAGCATTCGATATTTTTTGAATAAATGAAGCTATTTCTTTTAAGTGACAAAATAAAGATTTCGTAAAATTTTTCAAAAAATCATATAAAAACAATTTTAAGATAAAACAACAATTTATTAAAGTGGGTTTGTCACACCGTTATGCCTCTATGTGATTAGTGTAGTTAGTTGAAATTCCTGGATTGTTAGTTGAAATTCCTGAATATGGTTTCATTTTCGATTCTCCATTATTTTTTTAAATCAATTTCCGCTAAATATAATGTTTGTGATGAGGTTGCCCAATTCTTTAAAATATCGAAAGGAATTTTATTTCTACAGAGGTAGTCAGCTGCCGTTAATTATCTCAATGTTAGGTTATCTTTTTTTCTTTTCTCCTTTTCGATTCCTTTACATCTCAAAGCATCCAAGCCTAGTTTTTCAATTTTTTTTGGTACATTTTTTGTGTGTTCAGCGTGCCGTAGTCATTTTTTAAAATTATTCCAGAAAAAATTAAGTTAAAATTTAGAGCATCAAAAGGAATTTTTTTCCCGATTTGAATAAAAAGGTAACGCTATGACGTCATAACTTGTCAATTAGAGCACATTAAAGAATAACCAACGGCCTTGGAGATTAAAAATATCGGATACTTTTATTGCTCTAATAGACCAATAATTGATCTATAACTTTTTAACTGGAATAATTACATTTTTCTCTGCAAAAATAATAAACGTGACAAATGTCAGGGATGATATTTCACAATGTGACTATCTTTTAGCAGCTCAAACCGCACAACCTCAAAAAAAAAATAAATAAAAGTAGGTCAATGCTGATGCTCTTGGGACACAGTGTGTGTGCATACCTATCACCAAAATGTAAAACTCCTTGCTGGTGTAATAAAATAAAATGCTACTTAGAAGGATTTAGTAAACAAGATATCATGCAACTTACTAAGCATAATCTTAAGGTACTCGGAATGGCCTGGCATTGGGACAATAATTAAAGATGAGTTTACCTTCAACGATAGACATATAGAATGTTTATTGTCATCAAGTGTAAAAATCATTGTTCAAATATTTACACTTCAGCATCGTCTCGTAAAAACTACGGTAGTCGAAAAAGGGTGCTCTCTATTCAAACAAAGCTGTTCAAAAATGTCATAAATGCAAAGCCTTTTTCTTCTCAGTTTAACAACATTGAAGAGTTACAATCAAGGTCTTACAATCAATAGAGTTTAAGAACTCTTTTAACTCTGTGTCCAACAGCAATATTTATTCAAAACTTAAAACGAGTTTCAGTCTAAAATCGATTTGCTCCATTATAATACTGGATTTGTGTATGGTACCCAGTATTATCTTAATTCATAGCACACCTACCAGTTTACGAAAATGTACTACTACTCAGATGGTTTTGTTGGTTTCTATAAGAATAAAATTGAAAAATTTCTCTAAACCTGTTTTATAACGAGAATTTTAAACTGGATGAAGAGTGAGGGATTTTTTCAACAAGCTACATGTAATAGAGCAGGAAGAATATTTACAAGGTCAACGGCCAGAGTCAGGATGCAAAGGCCAATCCATTCCCTAATTGTAACTGGTGGTGTTTTTCAATATTCCTTTGAAAGCAAAAAATATTCAGTTTGTTTGCTTTAAAAAAAGAGATGAAAAAGAGAAAGGTTTTAAAAAAGAAATGAAAAAGAGAGAGGTCTAAAACAGAGATTTTTATCTAATTAAAAAAAAAAAGGACGTAAAAACCTCCAGGCAAAGTCTTGTGATTTTTTGGTATGTTTGAGTGACAATTTTGGGTATATCGGTTTTATCATTAAGACTTATCAATATTTTTTATGTCGCTGACACGAGAAGATAATTGCTGGGTTCCGCTTACCAGCTTACTGCTACTGAAGCCCCTAAAATCATATCTGATCCAATTTATAGCATTACGAAAATCATATTTGGGGTCGAAATTATAAAACTTATGCTTTCATAACACTAAGAATTTTGTGAAAATGCAAAAACTTTCATAGTTCTAAAATATCTTCGTGATTAAAAATGTACTTTCTTAGGTTACACCGATACGGTGTAAAATGGCTCTAAAGGAAACTAACGTTAGACATTTCATGTAAAAAGACCCCCAATATTCAAACTTTCCTTGCACTAAAATTCCGTTACTAATTTTCCCTCTTGATTATCAATAGAATTTTTTATAAACTTAAAATCCACGAAGGAAGTGATTTTAAGAAAGTTGGAGCCAAAACTTTGACTCTTTGTAAGTATTAAGAGTTGTCAGGTATCTATTTAAAAAAATTCGACGAAGTTGGGTTGTATTTTCAAATTTTTTGGTTGTTTTGATAGGGAATAAGTGGTGCATTTAAGCTCAATGCTTTAAATTAAAATGCCGCAAAATGCCGCAAGGGCGCTTATGAATATTCAAAATTAATCGAACCAGAACCTTTTCAAAGAAACAAAGACCCGCACTGATTTTAAAATATACGCTAAAAATGTATGTATGGCACTGTCTTCTTTTGTTTTCTGTTTTGTAACTTAAGATTAAAACCTTGATAAAATTACTTTTAAATTCCTGAATTTAAACGAACTAATTTGATTAGACAAGTTTGACATATTTGACACGAATATGAGTTTATTTTTGTGTCATAAATAATCGTTTACAGTTGCAGATAGACGTGGATTCATCGTTTACATAACTGACTCAATCTTAGGATTAACTTACTAAAAACTAACTTTGTTTTACAATTCTTAAGCTAAAATATTATTCAAGTTGTTACCCAAAAAAGAAATGAAAAATTTCATGTATAAAGTGCTTTTCTTCAACTAAAAAAAAAAGCAAAAAAAGCTAAGAATTTTTTTACGATTTCTTTTTTTAACATCGATAAAATATGCGTTTAACTTTGCGTTTAACTTTGCGTTTAACTTTAACTTTGCAAATTATTTGCGTTAAGTTTAAAAATTGTATATACGGGGGTTGCTACCCAATTTTTCAAGCGAAACTTTTTAATTTCAACACTTGACAACTGTTCGTTGATCAGAGCCAGATAGACTTCTTGTTGAACAGATAACTATATTGTTGTAATTCTGAGATTCTCACTTATTCCAGTTTTACAATCGAGTTTTAATACCAAAGCTGGTTTATTGTTTGTAATCGTTTTAAAGATTTTTCTTTACGCAAAGAAAAAATTGGTTTAGTTTAGCACACATACAAAAAATAATAATAACAAATTAGTTACAGAAAAGTAAAAATCTGTACCTTTTTAAGAAGTTTTCAAAACGTCGTCAATCAAAAGTTAAGTTCTTTATATAAAAAAATAACTGAAGTAAATATAATCTTAAGCATTATTAAACTTTATATATACCAAGCGTTAGCGGCAAAGAAATAGAGTAAAAGTTTATTAACCTAGATGACGTATTAAATTTTAAATTTTCAAGTCCTTTTAATTATGTCATTAACCGTCCACGCATTTGAATCGCCTTTAAAAGATATTTAACTCATTATACAAAGTATTTCATTGGCTAATTAACAAGACTTCGAATTGGGCGCGTTTTAAAGTTTAACATGTCCTAAAGACGTTATACTTATTTGCTACTATATAGCGTTAAAGGTTCACAATTGAAGCGTCTCAATGTCTATTATGTTGAATGATTCACCTGGACTCAGCTTTATATAATTAAAAAGCCTATGGAAACCATGTTTCTTGTCACGGGCTCCTTATGTAAGATTAATATCTGAGAAGGAGTGCGACTATTCTAAAAGTTTATTAAAATCAAACCTCAGAGGTGTATCTCTAATGTTTGCCCTTATCTTCGGACGCCTATATTTCTAGACACTCAAAGTGTTATGGGATTTACTCTTCTCAATTACAAAAATTTTTTTTTTTCAGGAAACCATACCAAACTTTCAACAAACTGCGGTAAAATTGTTGACACTCTTGTAATGAATAAATTTTTCTGGATGAATTTTTAACACAAAGCCCTAAATCTTTCTTTTTGACGTAAATTTGACTCTTCTTGTGCACAGATTAGCAATGCGTAGTTATAAAGCTGGAAATAACCCACGTTGTTCGCTTAATATAAATGAATGAATTTGAAATTTTTTTTTTTTATTGAGAAGTTGTGATTGATTTTTTTAAACTTCGTTAAGTTTTATAAAAGTTCATTTTTTTTTTTTTTTACATCACTATTGGCCAGGAATCAACAAAACTCTAATTGAAAACAATTAACCCTAAAAGGAATATTTATGTGTGACGCCATGTTTATAAATTTCTGACGTCAGCGCTATAACAGGGAAGGAGTCAGAATACAGCAAAGTTTCTAACGTGATTGTTGTACTCTAAGTATGATTTGATTGACTGTTGTGGGCTGAGTGTTTATTTACATTAATATTATTTCCCTCCAATATTTTAAAGTTTTGAAAAAGAGTTTATAGGATTTACAAGGTTATGAATTCATTGGGTTTTTAAAATTTATGATAAATTCGAATTTTAAAACCAACCGGAGTGATACAGTAATCTCTAACGGAAAAACTGCGGTAATGGAAAATAACTGAAAGTTAACCACGGTAACATTAATAAGGACAGATGGTAAACCGCGGTACGGTTATACCCCTATAAAAGCAAAACATTTCGCCCACAAAATTTTTTGATAGAAATCGGGCTTCCGCTAGGAAATAATTTTGATGTGTAGTTTTAAGCGTAAAAAAAGAAAAAAGGAAAAAGGCTAAAAAATGCGATATAAATAAACTAACGAAAAAAAACAAGTCATTAATAAATAATAATAATAAATGTTTTAAGAATACAATAAATATTGTTTTAAAAAGATAGTAGTTTTACACAAGCAAAAAGTGACGTCAACACAGACTCGATTTTAACATGTTCTCATTAAAGCAGAAGTGATGGCGAAAACTGGTGATTTGAATGTTAGGAACGCTGAACTAAAACTTAAAAAATAATAAAAACGCGTTTACTGAAAAAAATTGTGGTATTCAATACCATAACAGCAAATATCCATGCTGTTGGTGCAAAGTTATCCGCAAATCTCCTGAACTGCGGAAATCCAAAACCTTTTGGTAAAATTAGGAAACAACTCTCAGAAAACAAGCTGGCTTATGAAGCCTTTACTCGCCGATGATGATCTATTTGCTGCTTGGTGTAGTAAATCACTTCTTTAAGGGTGAATGGCGATGTGCAGTGCACATCCCCATTGCGGACAACCCTATAAAGCTATTTAGAAGATTATATTAATTGCAGCTGCTGTCTGAAACATCAAATATGAGTCAAGCTATTGGCTTTATCCATAATATTGATTTTGAAGCAAAGATTTTGAAATTCAAAAAAAAATTATGCCCGTTCACCTGACTTCATCAACCGAAAAGTACAAAGAAAAACTTCATCAGCCTTAAGTAACATGCAGCATTTTATCCGGTACCTGGTAGAAAGTATTTGTCTCTTCATCAAACAACAGTTGGCCTTTGAAACAGACTATTTAAGTTTATCTGACTTCATCAGCCGTAAGTATATGCAGCTTTTTATCTGGTACTTAATGAAAGGTATTTGCCTCTTAATCAAACAATAGCTGGCCTTTGAAACTCTCCATTCGGAATTATTCCACTTTTCTACTTATGGAAGGTATGGGGAAAAAGTAAGTGGTAGAGAGGGTAAATAGATAAAGATTTTTTGCAAGGAAAGAGATTTTAAGCAAAATAGAACCAAAAAAGGTGTACCAAAAAATCATTAAAACTGCGTTTGAATATTAAGATAACTTATTTTATTTCCAATGTTAAAACCGATCACTGATCAATAAATTACATTAAAAATTTGTTTGATGAAAAATATTGAATTTACATAAATATTACACAATAAAAAAAAAACTTGAGTTTTTTGAACAGTAGGAAACTTTTATCACCCAAAGAGGATTAAAAAGTATTACAGAATCAAAGAACGAAATGAATTTAAAAATTATATTTATCAAAATCAATGTATGTTGTTCTACTAGATTTTTGAAAATATAATGCAAGTTTTTCTTGATTTAATAAGTTTTTGCACGATTGTATATTTGGTTGTAAAATTATCTTGAAAAATCATAACTTTTAGTTCTTTGGTACAACAACCCTGTAATCTCAAGTAGACAACAGCCCTATAATCTCACAACACCCCTATAATCCTAGCTACAACAGTCCTATAATCTCAAGTAGATATGTAAAATGGAATGACACAGCAGAGAACAAGCACTAAGATTAAAGGACACAAAGACAACGGTGCTGAAGTATTAGAACACATGCCGAGAAACTTGCCGAAAAACTTGCCAAAAAACTTTTTATTATGAATGTAATTCATTCTTAAATTTTCCGTAGTAAACTCCTATTAATATTAATCCGATAAGAATACTCAACAAATCACCGGTTATTAATCCGAAGGGAACACTCAACACATCGCAGGTTATTAATGAGAGTAAATTCAAGGATATTGACCCTGTCATTCAAGCTGGACAAAAAGAATAACAGATATGACTATCTTTTAAAAAAGAAACAACGTCGAGCTGATATTTCAGCTCATAAGATAAAGATGATTTCAAACTATAGACTTATTTATACTTAACACATCTCCCTAACACGAAAACCAGTTATCTCGTCATAAAAATTTCATTTAAAAATAATTACTATCCGGACTTAATAACTACAGCTCTTATCACGAGAGGATTGACTTATTTTTTAATTATTACTTTTTTTTAAGATCAACTGAAAGTAATTTTCTCCATCTTTCTTGAGATAATTAGGTTGGATTATTGCTTAAAAGAAATTTACTTTATGGATCAAACGCAATTAAAAGTAAAAAATAAATAAGTTATATTGAAATTAAGAAATATAAACTCACCTTTCGTTTTAGTTAGAACTTTATGAACATGGAACATGCTCAAAACCATAGCATTTGAAATCCAGTTTACCAATGTTCATTTAAGTCGCATTATGGAGGCAACACTCTCCTTTCTAGAGAATTTTTTTTATCTTCATTTTTATTAAATTTTCGTAAAAGGAACATGAACATAATATGAATGTGCTCAAAATCATGTCGTTTAAATTATCTTGTTCTTAGTAATGCGACTGAGATGGACTAATGTTCATTTCAGTCGCAATACGGAACAACACTCTCCTTCCTGGAGAATTTTAATTCAGTTTTTTAAATTAAATATGAAGGTAAGGTAAAGCTTTTTCTATGACTTTGAAGGTAAACCTTCAAAAAAGCTTTAACAAGAAAAATATCTTAAAACTTTATGAATAAATTTGTGTCAATTCATTGAGCTGATCCAAAATTACAATTTGTATGAAGTTAAATATTTAACAGATTTTTATGTTAGATTTGATGCGTTATTTTTAGAACGTATGTAAGAACCGAATAAAGTTTAAAATAGGTAAAAAAATTAAAACCAAAGTTGCGTAAAAAAGTAATCTTCAATATATTGAATGGCTTTCTAAAGAAGGAATTAAATTCTTTATAAAAAAAAATAATGCACTTTTCATTAAAACTTTAAATTAAGTGCATTCTTGAATGGCTTAATACGCTTAATTTAGGTCTGAGGAAATATATGCAAGTGTCTTGCAGCAATAAATCTGGCAAGTGTGATACTAAAAATGTTAAGAATTTAGCTGAGTTGCGAAATGAGAAAACATTTTTTTTTTGTGCTTAAGATCATTTACAGCTTTCTTTGTTATTTATTTTTTTTTTTTTTGAATATTTTCCATCCATGTTAAAAAGTTAACTCAAGAGTTCTATAAAATATTTGTTAAATGTAAGGTTCGGCGTTTGGATGTTCAGAATTATCGAAAAACTATCTAAACTTTCCGATTATTAACATAGAACATTCGGACTTTTCGTACACATATTTTTTAAATATACTTTTGAAGCTTTTTTTTTTTTTTTTGAAACTTTTCCTTGGAACTTTTTAGCGCACGATTTGAGAATATGAAAATAATACAAAACACATTCTGAAAAAATAGTTTTCGAGAGTTTTTCTTTTTTTTCTTTTCTTTTTTTTTTTTTTTACAAACTTTAATTGATGGCATAAAAAATATCAAAAGTTAATCTTCGTAAAGAATGATTAAAATGAAGATGGGAAATTATGTCATGAAAAACTTTTATTTTTAGTGTTTTAAAAAAATATTGAATACGAAAAAAGTGATGACAGCAATTGGGTCTAAAAATAAAACACATTTGAGTGTCAAAATTTTATAGATCAAACCTTCTCTAACGCGTCCGAAGATAGTAAAAAAAGTGTTTTCCAGTGATTAAAAAAAACGTTTTTTTGTAAATTTCTTTTTAAATGTTTGAGTGTAAATGTTGCAAAATTCTTTGAGTGTAAATGTTGCAAAATCCGGTAGCGTGATGTGAAACACATCCTCTAGCTTTCTGGATCCTATACAAAACGTCGTTAAAGAATTCTCATCTCTCAGCCGTTAATTTAATCACGTCTGCTTTGCGTTTAAACACTCCAAAATTCAACTCTTCGCTGAAAATAAATTTTTACCAGTCTTCTACAAATCAGTGTAATCTATCTTTACACCACTTATCTCGCCTTGGTTTATCTATCGCTGACAAAAATGATTTTCAAAATACTTATACAATTCTATTTTTCGTTTCTCTAAGCCCTCTGTTATTGTCCCAGGGCATCCTTAACGTCAAATAACTTCTTATTGAACAAGTCAATTACATTAGCAATACTCAGCCAAGGATTTAAATTTATGTGATTTTAAATGTAGTTGACGACTTGGTAGCTAAACTTCTGGGGCTTACTAACTCTTGATGAATTGCTTGCAGTGTTCCTAGCCTCCTACTTTATCTTTTTTGTTCTCACACAATTCTTTAATACATCAACTCTTTTTTCAACCTACCTGTTAAGCATGTCATTTGTTTTTAATAATCCAACAATCTGCTACTTTATCTGATACATTTTTTGTATACCTATTTTCACAGTTTAATTTAGCAGAGAAGAATTGAAACATCACTTTTTTTCTGTTATTTTTAGACCAAATCTAAGTAGGAAGGCTCCATATGAGTTTTATAAATTTCTGATGAAAAAAAATTCCAAAGTTAAACGTAGTGTGTCAACTTGTCCCTGAAGCCAACAAGCCCCGGTCTCCCAAAACTACAGTTAGTTAAAAAAAAGGTTGATTTAAATGTCAACTTTTAGTTTCTCATTAAACTGTGTCTTTTTATTTTCATATCCCACTTCTTATCACCCCACACCCATTTCTCATCATTATATATATAAATGAAATGTTTGTTTTGCAAATTATTACAATGAAATATATATCATAAGGGTTTCACGAATATGTAAAACAATAAACCATGGGATATTTAACTAATTTGAGGAGTTTGGAATTATTTCCAGACATTTGCAAAGGAGAAAATGCAGTTTTTTTTTTCACCACTATTCCCTACTTTATTCACTGAGATTTACAAACTCAAATTGCAAATCTAATGTTTTTTTTTTTGAAAAATAATAGTTAAAAAGTATTCAATTATTGCGTCTAAACTAAATTTCTGGTTTTGAAGAAATACATTTATAAACATTAATTTATGAACACTTATTGTTATTTAATACTAGCAGAACCCACTATAGATGTATTTTCAGGATATAAATCATTTAGGTCGCGAAAAAGAGTTTGAAAAAAAAGAGGATATTAGTTTAAATTTTGATCGCGATTCTCCGTTTGTAAATCTACAGTTTGATCACCGCGTAAGCAATATTCACTAAAATCTTAACCGTTTCAGGTAAATATATATAAAAAAAAGCTTCAATCTTTTATTTTAAGATCATAATCCATTTTCAACTTTTTTTTTGTAGAAGATGGCTATAGACTGGGTTATTCCATCATTAAAAAAATATTTTTTACAAATCAAACTAGTGTATATATTTAAACCATTTGTTTACAATGAAGCATGGAAAATAATATAAATGATTTGATGCATCATCCAATTGCAAGAAGCTTCTATAAACTGGGTTGTTGTTTTGTAATCAATTAAAAATTTTCTAAAGAGTGGAATAATTACTTCATTGTATTCACTTGTTCTATGATAGCTTAGCTGTAAATGTCTTCTGAATTACTAACAATTTCAGTGGGATGGTTCAAAATATTAGACAGGTGACACCTTTAAATACTCTCTCTGCATTGGTTAAAGCCGGTGATGATCTCTAATTTCAGTCGAAAAACCAAAATAATCTAAAACAGTATTTAACTTCAAAAAGAAACCTATATTTTTGTATATTAAAAGATTAAGTTTACAAACATTTGCATAACTGTTATTACAAACTAAATTTTTACAATTAAAATAATTAGATTATTAAATTATTATAATTACAAATTATTTGCATTATTGTTATTAAAAACATTTGTATAATTTCGTTTACAAATATTCGCATATTTTTTCAATTTATCAATCTCCTCTCCCACTTTTGTTGCATGGTGGAAAGGGGGGGGGGGGGGGGAAGGGATCTAACAATTTCTACGTTTTTTGATTTCGAGCAGATTTTACGCAAATGGTTCCGAGCAAGCTTTTCTCTGTTCTATGTATTTATATTCTATTTATTTATATATTTATCTATTTCTATATTTGACGTCTAACGAAATCAATGAGACTATATGAAAATGCCTTCTCTATCAAGTAGGAAAAATTATAAGGGCCTTTATAGATTATTAACGTACTCTAAATGTTAAAAAAATTGAAAACCATTATGTTATCTAACGTAAGTTACTGATTTCTGCTGAGCGTGTGAACAAGGAGAGTAACTGTATCTAAAGAACAACTTTACAAAAAAAAGGTGTCAACGACGTCAACGACGTCAACGACGCGTGAGCTTTTGTTAAAGCTAATCATTCAGATTTGGGAAAACTGTGTTGGCAAATAACAAACACGTTTTCCAAACTGAATTTATTCATAAACCTTTTGTTCGTTTTCCGCATATTAACATCCGTTTCCTTTTTAAGTTCCTTTACTATCATGACGATATGTCACTATAGTAAACGGATTTACTGTCAAACGGCACGTTATAAGCATGGATGTTGCACAATATATTGCTGTTTTCTTGCTAAAGTTCAAATTGCGCTAAAAATGATGCAGCCTCAATGTTGCTTCTACGTAGTTATCATGATCAACCACCACACATTTCTTAAATGCTTGGTTTATGGATTTTGCCAACACCTCCACAAGGTGTCGTGAACAAGTTTTGGACAAGAGTTTGAACACAACCTTTGCGTTAAAGAACTATTAAAATAAATTATTAAAACAAAACCGAAGTAAATTTTTATTAGCCATCATTAACAACGAAAAATTTTCCTACAAAGCTTTTTGCATTCAGCATGTTTTTTTGTTTTTTTTGCATAATTTTCCATAACTTAAACATAAATTTTGCATAAATAAAAAATAAAAAAGTAATCTCCATCAAATAAAAATGCTTTCTCTTATATATCAATCCAGCCCAGCATTTTAACATAAGCACTAATTTGTTAACTTATAAATCAATTCGCTAAAGTAACAGGTGTAATAATATGATGGGTTTCATTTGGATAAAAAAAAACAGGTTTGAATATTGATCATTTTTAATCCAGTTGATAGAACAAGTTTTTAGAATAAAGTTTTTAGAATACAGCTTTTAGTTTTTAGCTGTTCCATCATTAAATACTAAACCTTGTAAAAAATTTAGCCAGTTCTGTAGTCATGAATTACATCAATGTATTATTAACTATATTATTTTAGACGTGGTTACTATAGTTTGTGACGCTTTCTTACATAACAGAAATATAATAGTTAGCAATATTATTTAATGACGTCAGCTTCTAATATAAGTAAAGGTACTGGTGATGAAATGATAAAAGCCATAAACTTAAATCACATACTCAAATCTTAAGCTGTTTCATTTTTATATACACTATCGTTACTAATTTCCTCGTAAAAATTCTGACGCTTTCGAAATCATTTTTGCAATATAATAGCTACAACGCAGATAATCTTTTGCTGTTTTCAGCTCAAAAATGTGTTTTTATTGACCAGTGACCAAACCAATAAACACCGGATTTGTTTAAATTTGTGTAAATAAATACCGAATTATTGTAAATTACGTCTGATTCGATGTTGCTTACGAAAACTTAATATATCATATTAAAAAGATCCACGCCGAAAATTTTTCTATTAAAAATCTTTTTTTTACTGGTTTTTAAGTGCTTAAAGAGTGATATACGTTTTTTAACTCTAACTCTATGATTATTAACATGCTTATCTATCCTTCTGATTTAGAAGTTGTTTTTCGAATAATTTGAAATGATGAAAACAATTTTTTAAAGTTATACAATATTCAAAAGAGAAAAAAAATTGTTTAATATTTTATACTGTATAGATATTTTTTTTGGGTTTTAATTTTTTAAAATTTGTTTATAGAGTTCGTTTCTTTACTGTTTATATTTTTGTGTAAAATATTTTTAGAAATAACTACCGTGAGTTGATGAACTTGATCCGGGGGTTGATAACTCACGCCTTTGTAGCCTACAATATTCGTAAAAACGTAAAAATTGTCGTTATGCAAAAAAATGTCTTCGCATTAAAAACACGTTTTGTAAAATCAGAAAGTTTAAATCACGAATTACAATTTAATTACAAATTCTTAATTACGCAAACAAATTTACCAATTTTAGCAACAATTTTGAATCTTTGAATTACGAGAAAGTTCGCGTAAATATCAACAGTTTTTAAGCATCTACTTTTTTGCAGATGAATTCAGCTGGTTAATTTTTCATGTACTTATACCTTGAGTTCATTTACATTAATAAGTTTTTTTTGCCTTAGATTTTGTAGTTATATAAAAAAGGACGAGATGAGCTTCGTGAAAAATAAATTTTAGATGTAGGTTAGTTTAAAATTGTTTAAGAAACTGAAAGTTTTTTCAAAGTTGCATTTGACTCTGGCTCCATGTTGACCCTTCTTACCAAATGTACAAATAACATCCTCTTGATATTATTTGAGCAAAAAAAAAAATCTTTTTTCTTTTAGGTTGCACATTAATAAAAAACTTGGAGGTAATGATGAACAAATAATTGATAGAACTTCTGTAGGATCCACCTGACAGATCTCTGTTCGTTCTATATATTTATTTATTTATTTGTAACAACTTTATCCCAATTTTATTTTTTCCAATTTTTTTAAAACATAAACTACTTCACCTCACCAACACCCTTGCCTTGCTTATATATTGCTTTTATTTTCAACTGACCAACCCTACCATTGCTTATATATTGCATTTTGAAAGCTTACGCAAAGTAGTTGACATAATAATGACAAGCACTTGCAGATTGGATTTGTTTTGTCAGAGGAAACCTTCAAATCATCACTTAATTGATTAACAATTAACTGAATAATGTCTTTTGGAAGTCTAAACTCCCTCAAGCATTCCACATCTGTGTAATTATCCAAGGTCACATTCCACATCTGTGTAACCAAAGTCTAGCAAATTTTAATTCTTGCCAATTTTGTTATTGATAGTTATTGATGTTTTCGATTTTAATGTAAAACAATTATCAAAAGTCAAGTAAATTTTTTTAAAAAAGAATTTTAACATCTGAAGCTTTTTCATCGTTTTTTGTATTTAATTTTTTAAACATGAGTTAGAATAGTAAAAAAACTGTCTACAAATAGTTTAAGGATGCAAAAATTTTTTCTAAGAATTTGTCAGTACCCTCCGAGGTTATCAGTATGTACTATATACACGATACCTACTCTGTAATGGCAATTTTGTGCAGACAGAAATAAATTTGCGTTGGTAGAAAAATTTTCCGATCGGAAGAAATACAGCTTATGGAAATCTTGCTTTTTTTTTTTCTTCCCGAAATCAAAATATTATGTAAAATTGACTTGCATTCAATACAGTAATTACAAAAATCAGGAAGAATATTTTTAGTAAGAATATCTTGTTTAGTTGTTCGTATCACAAAAGTTTTACACGTTTTTTCAAAAGGTTAAATTACAACTAGTTAAATTTGTTTATGTAATATATATCAGCTTATTCCTGTTAAAATTTTTGAAAAAAAAAAAAAGTATATTGAAAGAAGCGGAAATAGGCTTTTTTGTAACTTTATTTATCTCCATTTTATAACTTGCATTTAAGACGCTCCTGCGGTTATATGCGTAATATGCATAACCAATCGGTTTTTGAAATCGCAAATGAAATCGCATATAAGCTACGGAATTGTCGTCAAAAACCCAGAGTTAAATAGTCTAAGAGTAAAAAAAAAAAGTAATTTGATGTCTATTGTTTCTTTACTTTTGCCAAATAATGTCTAAATACAAAGATCTTTTTATCTGCAATTTAAAAAGATGATAAAAAACGGTTAATATATCAAAAACATTTTTGTATACAACCCTCTGTGCTTTTTTCATTATCGGAACGCATTGTCGACTCTTTTTTTTTTAGAATATAGCTTAAACAACTTTTTTTTATAAACTTACAACATTATTTCCTATTATCTATTCTGAGTTAACAACGGAATGCCCAATTATTGGTTGTTTTTAAAACTATAATGACGTCGCAAGGTAACAATTGTTCGGTGAAATATAAAATACCTTGTTTAACTATAACTTTACCCACTGCTACAAACTCGATGTTATGATATTTAGGGGGTAAACTTTAAAAATAAGTTTTTTATTCATGTTTATTAAACAGTTTCGTAATTTTTAATTATGTGAAGGAGGGCTTACGATATATATGTTAGGTTGACAGTGCCTTTAAATATTTAAATAAATATGGTTTATGATATTTTTCTCTAAAAGATAATCTTTAAAAATACTAATCTTTCCGTTTTTTTTTTTTTGTTTTTTTTCATAAATTTTAACACTTAAGAGAAAAATCTTATGTTTTTCATTAATGCGGCATAATTATATAAAGTTCTAGTTGCTCTTTAGTATTTATACGTTCGGAAAATAATGATCTACGTTTCCTATATACGATATGCAATTAACTATTATTTTTGTTAAATGCATATCTTTATTCAAATTATAACTGCTAGTGTTAATCGCTGAAAAAACCACGAAAGTTGAAACATGTGACATTATTAACAAAATAAAAACGTCACACTAGAAAAGATTGCTTTATGCTAATGCGTCAGAACGACAACAACGTAAAATTTTTTTGAAAGTTTTTATCATAATTTTTATGACCGTTGCAAGATCACGCTCTGTTTAACCTCTTTATAGAACTTATAAGATGACATCCAGTCAAGGAAGCAAGAAGTGGCGCAGTATTGCTGAATCGATAAGGCGACCATTTGTCAGTACTATTATTGCTACGAGCTCTGACTTTGGAAACATGGCAGTAATTGGAGACTCAGACAGCCTAAAAGAATATTTTATCAAACAAGTTGTAAAAACAGACTTGATTCCTAGTCGAAATCTTATACCGGAGTACGAAGCAAGTATTGAGCAAAAAATAAACGAAAAAACCTCTGGATCAACGAAACTCAAAGCAAGAGCCACTCACAGTGCTCCGCATTCAGGAGAACTAAATTCAACCAGAAGAACCTCGCGTCTAAAATCTATGTTTAAAAGATCGTCAACAGAATCTGGTGTTATGTCTTTTAAAGTATTCGATATTGATTGCAGTTATAGAAAGAAAGCCTCAATCACCTACAAGGCAACGATCACAAGCGCAGACCTCATTCTGTATTTTACTCAAGAAAATAAGGACGAAGATAAAATTCGAAAATGGATCAAAGAAATTGCAAGTCTGAGAAAAAGCGATGACGTTCCAATAATTCTAGTTTCAGACAAAGGTGCTTTCGTAAAAGAATTATGTTCTGAACTAAGAAATGTGTACCTGTCCGACTTGACAACTTTAAAACAGACAATGAAGGAATCAGAAGAGAGAAATGCATTGTGCATAGATAGACTGAACACGGTTTTGTTCAACTCAATGGCAGAATATCTTCGAAAAAAAAACGAGAAAGATCAATCTGATTTAATTTTTTATGGAGATTAAGTTTCTTGCGGAATGAAATCAAAACAAAAAACAGAATTTTATGTTAATTTTATTGTCTACTAATTGTATGTTGTGTAGTAGTTTATTGTATAGGTATTGTACAGTATTATACAATGGTATTTAAAACAAATTTATTCGATAATTGAAGGGAGCTTTGTAGATTAATTCTTTCAAAAAAAAATTCATAACAGGTTTATTTATTTCAAAAACCTAAGATTGTCTTTGTCATTCTAATGCATGTATTTAACGATTTCCTTTACTTTAATACCTATTATCTATTATTAAAATCATGGAGTTAAATTCACTGAGCATTTTATTTTGAATGAAAATGAGCATTGTATTTGCAATTAAATCTTCATATTAAGTTTTTTATAATGTTTTAAAGAAAGAACATTTCACTGCCAAATTTTAAATGATAGTAATAATAATAATAACAATAATAATAATAATAATAATAATAATAATAATAACAATAATAATAATAATAATAATAATAATAACAATAATAATAATAATAATAATAATAATAATAATAATAATAATAATAATAATAATAATAGTAATAATAATAATTATGATAATAATGATAATAGTAATAATAATAATAATGATAATAATAATAATAATAATTATAATAAAAGTAATAACAAAAATAATAATAGTAATAATAAAAATGATAATAGTAATAATAGTTATAGTTATAGCTATAGCAATAATAATCATAATGATAATAATAATGATAATGATAATACTAATATTATAACTATTATTATGATAATGATGATAATGATAGTAAAAATGATTACTATTTTTATATCGACGCTTTCAACTTCCGATTAAAATTCCCGAATGATTGTAATCGTATTTGTTCTATTTGCTTTCTTGTCTCGTTTATCTTCGTAAATTTAACAGATTTCGTCGTATTTCTTCGTGTTAGCTGGTACATTTAACAGATAAATGGAGTTTTCTTTTAAAGGATGATTGCTTTAATGTGAAAATATAACGATAAGCAGGGGCAGATGAAGAACAAAAAAGTGAAAAAAAGGCGGCATACTTTTAGAAAAATCGCAAAAAACACGGAAAAAAATATAATGGTAAATCCTCTTGAACAAGAACTTCTCACTAGATGAGCCCTTTATATCCATACTAACAGTTGTAATGTGGTATCTTTCTATAAGTGACTTACCTATTGTACTTATAACTCCCCACGTGATTTAGCAGCTGTTAAGTAGGAACTATTTTATTAAACTTCATGAGTAAACTGAGTGAAAATGCTTGCCACACACTGCATTTCACAACAGCGGCCAGAGAGTGAATGCTAGAAAATAAAGTCGAAGATGTTTTAGAATTGCCAAATAACCAAGTAAATTTTGTACAAAATATATATATCCAAAAACCGGTTTTGAAAATAACATTTTCGGTTTTCGATTTCCAAAAATTTTGCGGTTTTCGGAAATAACATCATGGATTTTAGGGTACTTTTTCTGTAACTTTAATTTTATTTTTAAACCCAACAAACTCAAACGGTTAAGAAAAAAAGTCTTTCAACTTATTAAATTGTTTCTCATTAAATTATATGGTACAATGCTTTTTAAATTCTATTACACCGTGCATCTTTAGCTAAATACACAATATTGTTGAAGGGTAATTCCACATCAAATCACCCAGTCCATTGAACCCCGTGTCTTCCTTTTGTGTTATATTTTGACACATTATTCCTTATTATAAAAAAATATTACATGCAAAATTTCAGCTAAAAATGTTGAGCGGTTGACAAGATACTGCAATTTTAATATTGACCTGGTTTCCCAAAATGACCCGGTTTTCATAACATTCTGAAAAAACATTTTTCTTAAAAAAATAAGAAATAAAAATGACAAAAATATGAAAATAAACATATTTAATGTTTTTTTGATGCTAAATTCAATAAAAGTACTTAAAATGCTCAAATATAAAAGGAACATGCTTAAAAGTTAATAAAACAACTAGTTTTATTAAACCAACTTTGGGGCCCAATATCTCAAAACACCCCCGTCAAATTTTTTTTTTTTGCTGTTAATATTTTCAACTGCTTATAATCTTACTAGGCACAAAAAATCTAACTGGAAAAACAACTAAAACATATGGAACTTTAATTTCAAAGATCTATTACTTTTTCAAGAAATTCCCAAAAAATATTTGTAAATAAAATAAAAATAAGTTAATCGTAATTTAAACAGTCACTTAAATATACAAGATTTTTAAAGGTATTGAAGATGTAAGTTATTTTGACTGTGTTTGTAATAGTTTACAATATTGTTCCCATTTTACTTGTACTTCCTCTATTTTAGCATTTTCAAACACATTGTTTCTACCGGAACTAGAGCAAGCTTGTGGAACAGATAGTTTTTTCAATATGTTGGTGTTGGGAATAAAACAGTAGTCGTCTCTTTCAGGCCAGTTAAAACAGATTGATGGACCATTTGGGTGAAGCCCTCCGCCCACCTCTAGATGCTGTCATTAAAGAAAAAAGATCTAGTTAAATTTTAAAGTAGGCAAGGAATTTTGAAATTTTATTTTATAAATATTACTTAAAAGTGAATTTTTTTTTTACTTTAAAGTTTAATAAGTCTAGTACATGTTTTTTTTTTTATAAGCATATGAAATTTTTGAAACAGGCTCGGGTATGCTTAAGCAAAAAGTTAAAAGAGGCTCAAAGGTATGCTTAAGCTTAAGCATATTTCTAATAAAATATGCTTATTTCAATACTTTCCTAGATATTTCAAAGATATGAACTTCGCGTTCCTTCTCGTCCGGACCAATAAAGGTGTCATCTGGAAGAATTTTGTTGGCACTTTCATTTATAGCATCATCTACCTCCACCGGTTGAATATCACCCTGATTTCCTATGGGTTGATCACTGCCAGGATCTATAATGGATGGTGGCGGCACTTTGTAACTATCAAGGCCCTCTGGTTTAACAAGCGAATCTTCTGAGCCATCAGAAGTCATTAAAAGCCCATTCATTGTCCAACATTTCTTCCTTTGCTTGTCATACGTTGAAGTGTTTAAAGCTTTTCATGCTTCCCCTGTCCAATGTGTAACCAAAATTCGTCTCTCTTTTGCAGTGTATTACTGAACCATCTATCAAAATGATTATCTCTATCGAGCCATTTTTGATGTTCAATCGCAATAAGTCTTTTAAGAGTGGCAGCATATCCTGCGTCAACTAGTTGCTAAAGGTCAGTGGCACTTGGTAGACCGTACCATAGAAGTCCTTTAGCAGCAACCACAGCATCTTTAAAATTCTCCTGCATCTGTCCCTTCAAATTGTCCAGCAAAAAAACAAATTTATCAAGCTTTTGTTCTTTTACAAATAATAAATTTAGAAATATATATATTTAAAATTTTAAATGAAATTCAAATTTTTAAAATAGTTTATGGAGGCTCACGAATATGCTTACATATGCTTATTTTTTTTCCAAATCTGAGCCTCCATATGCTTATAAGCGTTATGCTTATAAAAAAAAAAACATGTAGTAAGAAAAAGTCTACGTATCGATGTTGAAACCTCTGCAAAATTGTATAGCTGGTATTGGTTTAAATGATTTTATTTAACGGTTTCTCTTGCCTCGTTCTGCTTTTTGAAATTATTTCTTTTCAAAATGTTTTGCACCATTAACGGATGACATAGTGGGTACCCAGTTTTGCTTGTTAGCAAACTTTATCCATTTACTAAGTCTTGATTAACAGAAAATGTAAATAATGGGACAACATATCACGGATAGTTTGAATGGCAACCGACAACAAAACATTTAAAGATAACGAAGGGCAAAAGGTTTTCTAAAAAGTTGCGAAGGTTTTTCAAAAATCTGCACATTTGCGTCCCTTACGATATGTATCGGTGCATACCTATTATTTCTGAAAATATAACAACAAAAAACATCGTTGTGAGGCACTATCGAGGTTTGTTAAATAAATCAAAGGTTTAATGAAGTCTTCAAACATAAATTCGATTTTTCTCAAAAGTAAACAACTTCAGGTCTTCCTCTGTAGTCATTTGTTAACCATATTTTATTTTTCTTAATAGCCGAACATCTAACTGATCATTTTCGGCCAAAATGCGGAATATCAGGTCGTAAACTTAAATAGACCACGAGTATCTATTTAATAGAGTGTAAACTCATTGAAAGAGAAAGCAATCAGAGATAACTTTTTTTTCGAGTTTGAGATAATAAAATGAAATCGTTATTAAATCAAACAAACTCGGCTCCTTGACCCACCAAAATTAAATTCGTTTTCAGCTATAAAACTAAGGATTTTTCTTGTTTAATTTCGTATCTATTTCCAATAAACTTTCAGCCACATCTATTTAAGATTAACAATGCAAATTTCATTTGCAAAAAAACAAAACCTAAACAATAACATAACTAAAATTTGAGTGGAGAACGCTTTCATGCCGTACTTAAGTTTTGCGGATTTTGAAACCGAAACATCATACTAAAGCTCTTAAGTGGCTTTTTGTTAACTGATTTTGGAAATGCGATTTTATTTTTACTCCACATGTTTATTTTCAAGCGTGGTCTTAAAGTTATCGCTGAAGTACCGTCTAGAATTTAAATATACATTAAAAAAAGTCAAGGGATAAATCTTAGGAGGAAATAATTTTAGCGATCATTTTTCTATATCTCTAAACATGATCATTTTTCTAGTTGCAAATTGTTCTATCAGTAATCAATTGGTGTGTGATATTTATTGTTCTGGCATCAACTTGTTAATAAACTATAATATTGTTTTCTAAGTTTATTTTAAAAACTTTCTGGACAACTAGCTCAATGTGAAGCCTTCTGATAGCTCTTTGAAATTTTTTGTCGGAAATTATATTCCTTTGTGTAATGTCTGCACCATATTTATGATCTCTTTTTAGTTTTGTTTTTCTTAATGTTCAGCAATTTATAACATTTTTAAACCTTATAGTTAATATTATTAACTTAATTGGTTTTTATCAAATTAATAGAGAAGATTAAAAACTTCAAAATGTTTGCAGCTTTGAAAGCTGGTTTGGTTACCACTAAAAAATCAACTGATGCAGAGCAACAGCCTGTGTATGAAAGAAAAGAAACTAATAGTTCAGGGATAAAAAAAAGACCACAAGTAAAAGTATTCAATATTCCAGATGGATCTGAAGTAGTAAGATTTTAAAAGTTATTTTTCCTAAAAAATAAAATGATTCAAAAACATCTGTTAAAATGTATAGTATGATGGGTACCCATCAAAAATTAACTCAACTAAAAAAAGCCTTGTAAGTAAAGTTAAATTAGAAAATAATACCCATTTACAACCTCATGTTCAAATTTTACATGTACTTTCATCATGATATATTCCAATGTCAATATCCCCCTTCTTAAAATTTTTACTTACATCTTGATTTTTAAATGTCTCCTTCCAATTAACTCCTAAGTTAAAAAAAGTCTTTCTTTAACCTGCATTGAAAAGTAAGTTTATATTTTAATTTGGTGACTAAATTCTTGATAATTGAAATCCCAAATAACTGACTGCTCTCTGTCAAAAAAAATAACATCAAAAATTTCAAAATATCAAATAAAGGTGCTCAAAGCATCTATACAAACTCTATCATAAAAGATGTTTAGTTAAATCAAGAGGAGCTAATTGATATTCAAATTCTATACTTTAACACATGGATTATCTTTAACCATAATGTACTCACTAAGGCTAAAAACTCATTTACCAAAGTCACTTAATCAAGATTTAAAGAAGCTTATAGGTAATGTGGACTCAAACTGTATAATTAACTTGTAGGTTATTCAAAGGGATTCATAAATATAAAAAACTCTTCCAAATCCAAAGGGATTAATACAGACATAAAAAACTCTTTTAAACAAAGGTTTTTTTACTATTAGCCAAAAGTTAGCTCAAAGGAAACTGAATGAGACAAATATTTATGCCAACTCATTAATTATAAACAAAGTTAAAAAAACTTTCATTTTTACCTTAATAGTTTGTTAACTATGCACTTCAGCATACTATCTTTCTTGTTTAAATATATTTATTTTTATATAAGTTTTTACAATCCTTAGATATTAAATGATAAACTGCTCAAAACCTAATAATAAAATAGTGCTAAAATGTATGTTAAAAAAAACAACAAAGCAAAGCTATAAAATAAAGTAATACAAAGACTGAGCAGTGTCTTGCTATTAAATATCTTCTAAGAGTTACTTAACAAGAGTTTAAAAAGTTGAGTACTGTTTAACCTTTCGCTTAATCAAAAAATGTAAGTTGTTATAAAACTAACTTTAATCTAGATAATTTAACATCAGCTATATTAGTTGTTGAACTAAACAAATGAGCAATTGTTTTTTCAAAAATACATTTTTGAAAAAACAAGAGTATTTGAAGTTTAGTACCAAAAATGCAGCTTTAAAAAGTTTGCATAAGTAGGCAAACAAAAAGAAGATTTCTCTTTTATCAAATTTTAAAACTTGTAATTTGTTTGAATTTACTATTGAATGAAGAAATATTATAAACATTGGTGAATGATTGTCTGCTGGTATCTTCTGTATCTCCCTGTAAAGTTTTGTTGTGCTAAAATGTTCTTACCCTAATGCTCAGTATTAATAAAATGATGCAATTTTTTTGCTTTAAAAAAATAGCTTTAAATTTAACTTATTGTTTATGATTTATTTTTTTAATGTATTAGTCATTATAAACAATGTGTCTGACATTAAATGGAAAAAATAAATTAATAAGAAAATTTAAAATTTTTGGTGAAGCCAAAATGTGTTGCAGAAGTTGTTAAAAATGCAATTAAATCAGTTTTTTAAGATTTTTCAAAAATAGTTG